>NC_034598.1:49175226-49211793 GCF_900095145.1 Mus pahari | reverse complement strand
CAGGAGCGTCCACAGGCCCACCAGTGCCACCAGGTAGAGCCACATGGTTTGTAGAAGTCAAGCAGAGAGAGAGAGACTCTGTGTCAAAATGAGCCTGGCCTCCGCTCACACAGGAAGGTGTAGGCACTGAGAATGTCAGGCTTCTATCATGCTCCTCTCTGACCACTATTTCTGCGTTTTCTGATATCTCAATGCCCTTTGGCTCTCCCTATCTTGCTGCCAAAGAAAATAACTCTGATTGTTCGATAACACAGATCTATTCTGTTAAGCTCTTTGATCCTGGACTTGGGTGGAAATACATGTTTGGTTCATTACACAGGCCCCATGGGCCAGTCCCAGGCTCATCTTATGTCTCTGCATCTTGCACTCTGGAACCACAAAGCAGGATGTCGTGAGCATAGTTTGAAGCTATTGCCAACCTCACTTGGACTGAGGACACGTTACAGGGGAGGACAAGGAGAGCTGGTACCCTCCTAATATCATAGCTGCCCAGGAAGAAGGAAGGGCCAGCCCCAAACATGGGACACAAACTGGGATCCCAGACACACAGTGACCCCCAGAGTTGATGTGGAGAGGAAATGACTTTACCCTAAACAGGCCCCCCTCGTTAGTTTTTCCTCTTGTTTGTTCTTGTCAACTGTCACAAGTGAGGATCAAATGGGAAGAACCTCACCTGAGAAAATGCTTCCATTGGATTTCCGGAGGCAAGTCATCCATGGGGCCATTTTTTTGGTTGCTAATAGATAGAGGAAGGTCCAATCCTCTATGTGGGAATAACATTCCCAGGTCACCCCTGGACAGGTGATCCTGGGCAGTGTAAAAAGTAGCTGAAGCTGACTGAAACAGATGCAAAGCTTGGGGACTTTTTTTTTCCCCCTAAGATTTATTTATTTTACATATATACATACACTGTCTCTGTCTTCAGACACACCAGAAGAGGGCATCAAATCTCATTACAGATGGTTGTGAGCTACCATGTGGTTGCTGGAAATTGAACTCAGGATCTTTGGAAGAGCAGACAGTGCTCTTAACCTCTGAGCCATCTCTCCAGCCCAAGCTTGGGGAGTCTTAAGGAAGAGCTGGGAGAAGGATCAATGGCCCCAGAGGGAATAGGACCTCCTCAGGACAACCCGAAGAGTCCATTAACCTGGGCCCTTGGGGCTCTCAAAGACTGAAACACCAACAAAAGAACAGGCCCTCTGTATATATGATGGTCACCACGTTCTAACTTAGTTTGCATGAATCAAAGTAGTCTTGTTGCCCTCAAGTCCTGAAGGGACTTTATGTGCTAGGGTTGGGAGAGACCCAAGGTGGGCCTCCACCCTCTCAGAAGAGGAGGGGATGGGAGGATGGGGAGAGGGACTGTGTGAGGGATGGACTAGAAGTGGGGCAGCAATAGAGATGTAAAGTTAATTAATTAATTAATTAATTAATGGAAGAAAAAGGGTGGATTGTAGTAATAATTTTTTTTAGATTTACTTATTTATTATATGTAAGTACACTGTAGCTATCTTCAGACACTCCAGAAGAGGGCGTCAGTTCTTGTTACGGATGGTTATGAGCCACCATGTGGTTGCTGGGATTTGAACTCCGGACCTTTGGAAGAGCAGTCAGGTGCTCTTACCCACTGAGCCATCTTACCAGCCCGTAGTAATAATTTTTATTTAATAAGTCCTGGTGTGGGATTGCTTCCCACCTCAATGGCTTATGCTCCCGAATGAAAGACACACAGAGACTTTATATTTTAATATGCCGTATGCAGCACACTAACTGGGCATGTGCCTAACCTCCACGCTGCTAGAATCTACCTCCCGCTGATAATTTCAAGTTACTACCTCCTAGTTTCTATGTTCCATCTTGGCTGCTCTAGACCCAGTTGAGCAGCCTTCTGGGACGTGTCCTCTTGCACCCATTACATGGCAGCTCTGCTCCTCTCTCTGCATGAGGTCTCTCCTCTCTCCACACTCTCCGAAAGCAATAGCAGTTGCCACTCTCTTTCCTCTAAGTCCCAAGCCCGGGAAACCTAAGCCCCCACCCACTCTCTCTTCAGCTATTGTCTACTGGCATCTTTATTAACCAATCAGAATTAACTGGGGGCAGGTTCCCAGAAGCAACGAAAGCGACGCAATTAGCATTCGTAATACAAGCAGCTGCGGTGGGTAGGAAACTGCTCCCACTTGTGTCATTAATCCTGCTCGCTTCTGACCTGCGCGTTCCTGATCCTGATCTTGCACAGCTGCCTGCTCAGGTGCTCTCTGCTACATCTGTAGTTTCTCCAGTTCATGCCTGTTTCCTCCTTCCGGTTCCTTCTCCTGCTCCTCCTGCTCTGCGGTGCTTTGAATGAGAATTGGCTCTCAAAAGTTTAAATGCTCGGTCCTGGGTATGAGGCGCCTTTGGGAAGGATTGGGAGGTGTGGCCTTGTTGAAGGAGGTGGGCTTTGAGATGACTAAAGACTCCCTTTACTCAAGTCAGCTCTGTTTCTTGCTTCCTTCAGATGTCACCTCCCATACTGCAGCAGCTGCCTGCCTCAATGCTTGCGCTCACCGTCGTAGACTCTAACCCAGCAGAACCCAAGCCCAATTAAATGCTTCTTAAAATAAGTTATCTTGTTCATGGAGTTTGATAACAGCAGTAGAAAAGCAAGTCCTGTGTCCTCCACACCCTGCAACTGTTCCCGCCTCGCGCTTTACCGCTGCGCCAGAATATCTGCCAGTCAGGGCAATAGGGACTAAGGGACTCTGAACTATCTTAGCAGCCAAGAGGTCCTCAAAATCCTTGAGTGGCCTGCGCCCTACAAAGTGAACACTGGGACTTTCTAAACAAAGGGAGATTGCGGATGCATTTTTCTGCAGTGAACGCATGTCCCTTCAACAATTCATCCACTTACTGTCAAAAACCACTCCTCATACAAACTGCCTCCCTCTTACTTTTTCTGACTACAATATGCACTCTTGTTGGTGTTGGGGCATCAAGAACTCTGTAGGCTAAAGGAGTCCATAGAATTTCCGGGTAAAGTCAGAGAGAATAGGAGAGTAGATGTGATTCTGTTGCAGGAGACACGGGGCTGAAGAGACACCTTCCTCAGTCCATCCATCCCTCCTGAGATTCTCACACAAGCCACATGACAGTGTCCAGCTGTTCCTCAGGCCTGTCCTTGCTAGGGTGAGCTGATCCCATTCCAGGCCTGACCCTGTGAGTGTCCAATGCTACAATTCTTCTGATCTCTGGGCTGCTCTGATCTCCTGAGGTCGATGGGAACTGAGCCATCACCTGAGATCAAGAGTCACCTCAGCCAAGGGGGAAGCACTTTCTCTTAAAAGTCAGTGCACCTCACACAATCCACCCTTTCTTCTTCATGCAAAAGGAGAGAGGTGGACCTAGAGTCAGTGCTGCGAAAGGTGGAAACAGGCCCACTGTCAAGCCTGTTTCTCGATTTGACCACATGCCGTCCTACTCAGTCTTAACTGGGAACCAGAAATGAAAGACGGTTGTGTTCTAATGGCTGGGGATCTAGGGTTGGAGGCATGGGACTGGGGTGTGTACAGTGCATTCCTCATGCACAGATGAATGAGACAGCCTCTTGTGGCAGTCAGAGTCCTTCTGTGTCCCTCTGAGTACACTGTGGCATCTCCCAATGCAGAATCCTGGGTGAGGAGAAAAGGAGGCTCCCCCAGGGATGTGGATGCAGCCTTGGACCACTTTACAGGGCACTTCCTGCTAATTACACCTTGTTCTGTCTCATCATGATGCTCTTCAGCCTCTACCCATGCTTAGGGCTATGGTGCTGCCCTTTCCCTGAGGAGCCAGTGTGATGTTCCAGAGAGGACTGAGATGGGTCCAACCTCCTGACCAGCCTCCTCACAGGCAGAGATACCATTGGGTTACTGAAGTGTGGGGTGTGTGTGTGTGTGTGTGTGTGTGTGTGTCAGAGTGTATTTGCTTTTAGTATGTGAATGTGTATAGGTGTGTATGAGAGGGTGTGTGAATGTGTGCGAGAGTGTGTGTGTGTGTGTGTGTGTATGAATGTGTTTTTCTCTCTTCCCCCCAACCTCTATCTCTCTCTCTCTTGTAACCCAGGACCTCATTTTTAGTAGTCTAGGTTTGCCTTGAGTTCCTAGTGTTCCACCTGCGTCAGCTTTCCAGAATTCCTAGGTTACAGGAGTAAGTTGTTATGATCTTGCTCCGTTTGAAAGAAGGAAGTGGAGAATGTTCTTTGAATGAACTACACAGGAGCATTGGGAGATGCTCCTTTGCAAATTTTCTTGGTCATCCTGGTCCTTTACGACTCTGATGCTGGAACTAACACCCATTGTAAGTTTTGCGATGAAGTGATACATGGTATTCCATTACCATGTGTAATATTAGCGTTTGTAGATAGTGTTCAAATAAAAAATGACTGCAAGGCCCTCGTGACATGCCCTCTTGATGCCAGCGCTGGAGACACAGAAGCAATGTAGGGAAGAGAAAGCCCTGCACGAGTGTTGTCCTGGGTGAATGTGTCCTGTTGGCCAGGCAGCATGAACTGGGTCAGGCTCAGAACTGACAAAGCCTTATTCCACTGGCCCAAGTTCAGGTGTTTGTGGATGATTGACCAATGTGTAAACACTAGCAACTGCAGCTTCCCCCTTCTGGAGGTTTCCAGCCTGAGACAGGACTAGCTGATCCCTCCCCCATTGCTGTTCATGATAAAGGAGCTGGGGTTGCAGGGGAGGGAGTTGAGGACAGTCAGTGCTCACACAAGCCACCGGATGCCAGCTTTTCTGTATGTGTGTCTGTGTGTCTGTCTCCTCCACTCCCTCACCTCCACTAGTCAGGTTCAAGGTTCCAAGCCTGTCATGTCATGGCAGGGAATAGTTCCCCAAACTCCATTTAATAATTTTGTTTTCTGGGAAACTGTGTAAAATAAATAAATAAATCTGACTAGGTCAGTCAAGCTTTTTTATAGTGATTACAACTCAAGATGGTTGTAGTTATGACAATCTGAATCTACACAGAAAGGAAAAGGACATCTTGAGACGGTGGAAGTCCCTATTCTTCCCTTCCTTTCTCCTTTCCTTGCTCCTGAAGTCAGACTTCCTGTCTGGAGACCCACTTCCTCTGTCTATTCTGCTTCTGTCTATTCTGCTTCTGGGCCACCAAAGCCTTCCTGCCTTCTCCTTTGATTCTCCTGCAGCTCTGGAGGAACCGATGGGTTCCCGAGAAGGATTCTAAGCCTAATGAGAAAAATCTAGATTCTGAGAGGATGCTTTTTTCTCTTAAATATGAGTTTGGGGTTAGGGTGGGAGAAGAGAACTGTGAGCTGAGCCCAGGATTTCACTGATGAGCTGTATCACCAGATTTCTAGAAGAGAAAGAAAGAAAGAAACTTCATTATGAGACAAGGTCCTGCTGTCCTGCAGGCTGACCTTGACTTTGTGCTTCTTCTGGGTCCTCCTCTGAAGTAGCTCACATTACAGGTGTGCCCCACTAGGCACGGGTAACTGTAAATGTGTTTTTATGCCATGTCCTGGTTGTTAATAGCAACCGCCTTTGTTCAGAAAGTCCCCGTTTTGAAGCTGCTCGCTAGCCTCTGAGATGTTAATCGAAGCCTATAACTTGGTTAGGGTGGAGAACGTGTCATGAAATATGTATGAATGGATTCTCAGGTGGGTTGAAGAGGTGTGAGAAATCAAGAAGGTTTTGCTAAATAATAAGGTGCCAAGAACATTTATCTATCAGAATAGGAAAACAATTTGAAGAACCAAGGTGGAACAGGACTAAGTTCCAGAAGGCCAGTAGTCAGAAAGGACACTGAGAACACCATGCCAAAGCAGGCCACACTGCCGACCACAGCCCTTGCTGCCCACCATCTTTCAAGTCTGAGCAGCAGTCAGGCGCATTTTGATTCAGAGTTTGGTGTCTATTCTCCTTGAAACCCTCTGGCTGTAGCTGGTGGCCATAGTGGGCCTGTGGAACTCATACAGGGAGAGGCAGGTATTGGTGAGCCATACCTAAACAAGCAAGCCTTCATCATGGGCTGGGACCCAACTCTGGGATCTGCTGGCCAGACAACTACTTGAGAGTGTCGGCTGAACATCTAATCTGATAGAGAAAGGAGTTGAGCAGCCTTACTGCTGCTTACTCAGACATACTGGAGACTATGACCCTGGACATCAACAAGCCATAGAGCATGGCTGTAGTCTCTAAAAGGGGAAGGTGTGGGGATCGGGGCAGGGGGCAGTCAGAGGTACTACCCACATTCCTGTCTGTGTCTTGTCTCTGTGTAAAGGGAATAATCTTTACTGGCAAGATCCCTCAAAGACCTGAGAATCTTGGGGGTAAAAAAAAAAAAAATCACAACAGAAAAGCTAATAATAATAATAATAACAACAAAATAGAAACAACTTATAGCTTCCTTTTCTTTTTTCTTAAAGATTTATTTATTTTATGTATATGAGTACACTGTAGCTGTACAGACGGTTGTGAGCCTTCATGTGGTTGTTGGGAACTGAATTTTGAGGACCTCTGTTCGCTCTGGTCAACCCGGCTTGCTTCATTCCAAAGATTTGTTATTACAGTGTACATAAGTACACTGTAACTGACTTCAGACACACCAGAAGAGGGCATCAGATCTCATTACAGATGGTTGTAAGTCACCATGTGGTTGCTGGGATTTGAACTCAGGACCTTCAGAAGAGTAGTCAGTGCCCTTACCCGCTGAGCCATCTTGCCAGCCCCTAGCTTCCGTTTCTTACCCACAAGCCATTCTGAGTCTGGGAGGTGGGAGGCTGGGCAGATGGACACAGTTTGGGGCCCAGCTGAGCACTGAAGTGCTTTTGCTGTCAAAGAAGAGAACCGAGGCGTGAGGAGGTGCTCCGAGCAAGGCCAGCTGATCCGCTGGATGTGTGTGACGGGTCTAGAGAGGTTGTATTGGTGCCTTGGGACAGACCAGAGAGCAGGAAAATGCCAAATCTCTGCAGCAATGTTCAACTGTTCTCCCGAATGGCATCGCTGTGGTTTTCAGCCCCAGGGGCCTCACTTCCCTGGCTCCAGGGCTTTCTCATGACCCAGGTCCTGCGTTACATGTGGACCGGACTTTCTGCTTCTTCTGAACTCTCTGTAATGCTTCCCTTTGCTCGTGTACACCACAGGGCAGAACTCCCCCTTGGAGTACATTAATGTTGGCTGTAACGGAGCCTGGCTTCTACAAAAAGGGAGCAGTGTTGGGGGAACCTTCCAGGATGCTGGGGACTGGGTCAGCCTAGGGGCCAAGGGATCTCTGGGAGACGTTTCTGGCATTTGTGACTGAGCCGCACACAGTGGGAAGAGAAAGATCTCTGTCCAGAATTCTATCCCGAGCCCCCATTGTCATCGTCATCATTACTGCTGTCCATCCTTCTGATTCTGCTTGTGTCCACAAAACATGAGTGTTTAGGTCTCTCAGATACCATGTGGCTTCATGTCACTCATGTCATGTCACTTCATGTCTCTCAGATACCATGTCACTTCTCCGTTGTGAAACCTGCCTTCAGTGGTAAATAATAGGGCACAAAGATGCACCCGGTGCTCCCCCTCTTTAGAGAACTTTTGCACCCAACTTCTGTATCAGACCCTCTAAACAAACCAAGGTCAGCTAGTGACCTTTCTCATCCTGAGGGCCCTGGATGTCACCCAAGAAAGCTCGCAGCATTACCAGATCCCTGCAATTTACTCAATGCTGGGTGTGGCCCCCTCGAGACTCACACCCAGCTGATTTCCTTCTTTCCCTTTGCTTCAGCAGCATCAGAGAACCTCAGATCAAAGCTACCCATTCCCTAACTCCCCTCCATGCTGTGTCTTAGTTCCTGACTCTCTTGCCATCGTCTGCTTTTTCATCTGTCCTTGGCCCCATACCTTCTAATCATTTCGACTTCTGCTCCCCTCTCCTCTTGCATTATCCAGCTAACCACAGCGTCACATGCTGTGTTAGTCCCTCCCTTGCTCTGTCGCCCTTCCTGCCTTCAGTCTCTCCAGCTCATCAAACCACGTAAAATATACCTGGTCCTTGGGATAGAAGGAAAGGAACCTTCCCCAAGATCTCTTTCCTCAGGGAGCCAATGAGCCCTCACATGTTGGGCCCTTACAACGGCCAGGTCACCAGCTGGTAGGATGGATGGAATACTGGGTTAGTTTCCAATATGGAGATTTCTTGCTGGTAACTTGAATATCACCCACCCAACCACCACCAAGGTTCCTGTTGGTTTTGGGTGTTCCGTTTGTTTGAGACAGGATCTCTTGTAGCCCAGATTGGCCTCTGGCTAGATAAGTAGCTGAGGATGAACTTTGAACTCGGGATCCTCCCATTTCTACCTCACAACTGCTGAAACAAATACGCAGAACCATACCCAGCTGTTTGAGCCTCTCTACTTTTTAGAAGTTGAAACTCATACCTTCAGCCTCCCCTAGAGAGACTCTGGAATCAGCACTGTGGAGTCACACCCAGCCTGGAAAAACCCTGTGTTTTTTATCATTTGTCATGATGGAAAGTCACCATCTCCAGAGAAGTCGGTCGTGGTGGCACCTGCCTGAAATCCCAGTGCCTGGTAGAGGCAGAGGACTGTCACCCATTTTAAGTCACCTTGGCAAGTTCAGGCCAAGCCGGCCAGGGCTGTTAGGGTGACTGTATCAACAACTATTTATTTATTTATTTATGATATGTAAGTACACTGTAGCTGTCTTTAGACACTCCAGAAGAGGGCATCAGATCTCGTTATGGATGGTTGTGAGCCACCATGTGGTTGCTGGGATTTGAACTCAGGACCTTCAGAAGAGCAGTCAGGTGCTCTTACCCACTGAGCCATCTCACCAGCTGTATCAACAACTAAAGTAAAGTAAATACATTAATTAAAACTCTCTAAGGGCTGATGAGCTGGTGTTCATTCCTACTGGAACTCAGTCCTCGAAATTCAGCTTTTGTTCGATTTGTATTAATGATTAATGATTTCATCTTTTTTTTTCAGGTCATAAAAATTAAATTTGTTGACATGCTTGAATGCAGGGCAGAGGGTTTTGATCCCTAGGCAGGAGGTAAAACTGGGGTAGGAATTTCTTAAAGAGAGCTCAGATCAGATCTGAGCCCTTCTTTGCCTCCCATGCCCCTTCCCAGAATGCACTTGAGTTCCCACGACTATGAATCTCCCCATTTTTGGATCCCTCCCCTGAAAGGTCTAGAGGAGAGATAGAGAGGCCAGGGCAGTGGCTTTGTCAGAGTGACACACTGCAGGTTAGACTTGAATTTCTTGCATCTGAGCTAATTGCTGTGGCAATGCAGCCACCTATAAAATGACAGAGTGGCTCACCCAGATGCCCGGATCTGTTGCAAGTCTCAGAAGCTCTCGTTCCCTGTGGGCTCCTGCGGGCTGCCTGCTGGGCTCTGAGGATCAGCCTATCCTACCATCTCCTGGGTCCATCCTCGGACATCAGCTCCCATGGCGGCCCTCACAGACTTTGCTTTTATGTACCGCTGGTTCAAAAATTGCAATCTGGTTAAAAACCTCTCTGAGAAGTACGTCTTCATCACTGGCTGTGACTCTGGCTTTGGGAACCTGTTGGCCAAACAACTGGTTGATAGGGGCATGAAAGTGCTTGCTGCCTGCCTCACTGAGGAGGGGGCTCAGAAACTCCTGCAGGACACTTCCCACCAGCTGCAGACCTTCCTCCTAGATGTCACCAAGTCGGAGAACGTCAAGGAAGCAGCCCAGTGGGTGAGGGACCAAGTGGGCGAGCAAGGTGGGGCGAACTGTATTCTTCAACATCCTCTCTCTCTCTCTCTCTCTCTCTCTCTCTCTCTCTCTCTCTCCCCCCCCCCCCGCTCCGACCCTGATGTCCAAATGGGGTTGGGAAGATGAAGTAGGAACAGGCTGGAAAGCTCTGGACCAGCAGAATCTGGTTTGGCCAACTGACATGAAGAAGAAACACCCTGAGGAAATGTCCCCCCTCTGAGGCAGCAACTCCAAATTTCTGAACACCCAAACTTCCAAAGTGGTCTAGAGACTTCAGGAGTCCCACTTTTGGCTCCATATATCATAAAGGTGCAAAAGGTGGAACTCTATGGGTGTGACAGGCTGCTCTCTTCTGTGCGTCACTGTAGATGTTGTTGCCTTTGGCTGGAGCTTGTTCCCACCGGGAAATGAGCCTGTGCAGGGGACTGTACCAAGAATGTCTGGGGACTTGCATGCAGGGTGTGGACACTAGATTGCTTACTTATGAGTAGAGAAACCAGGAGAAGTAATGGCTCCTAAAGAGGCAAAGCCTGCCCAGGTCAGGCCAACAACTCTAGCTCTTCACTGATTTTTCTCTTTAGCTACATTTTACTTAAAAAAAAAAAAAAAAAAAAAAAAAGTGTGTGTGTGTGTGTGTGTGTGTGTGTGTGTGTGTGTGTGTGTACCATGCACGAGGAGGTCAGAGGAAAGCGTTGGCTCTGTGGATCTGGAGTCACAGAAAAAGAGAAGACGGTATGAAAAATGTGCTGTGAGCGAGCCAGAGGATGACTTTTGAAAGTCATTTCTCAATTTCCACCATGTGAGCCCTGGGGATGGAACTCGGGTCTTCGGGCTCGTGCTGCAGGACTTTCTGCTGAGCTAGCCTGCTGGCTCTCTCTTTATCATGTCTTCTCTGCTGGGAAGCCTCCTGAGAGTGGACTTTGTGGTTTTTTTCCTCACCCCATGTCCTGAGTACCCAGGAGAAAACCTATCCCCTAAGAAGGTGCTAGGCAGATATTTTCTGAATGAGTTAGTTAATAACTCGGCAGGGCTGAGCCTCTTCCACCAGGATGCTGTCCCAGCCTGTTTCCTGAATCCAGCCCCCTCCTCCTCCTCCCCTCCTCCTCCCCTCCTCCTCCTCCTCCAGCCTCTTGCATTCATTACTCATTGGGCGTATCGGTCTCCTGTTGCTGCGGCAACAAATTCATGCAAATGAATAGGTTAGACAACACACGTTTATTACCTCATAATCCCCGAGGAAATCAAAAATGATTCTCGAGACTCAAGGTCCCAGCAGAGCTTTGCTCATCTGGGGGACTCTAGAGCAGAGCTCACGTCCAGGTTTCCCACCTTCAGAGGTTACCTACATTCCGACAGAGGAGAAAATGAGCCTCCCCAGGCCTCAGGCCCTGACGCATCAGTGGCCTACGCTCTAGAGAGGACCACATACCGCTCATGTCTCCGAGGTGGTGCCAGAGAAGCACACTATCATTCCTTAGCTCGTGGCTCATACCCTCTTCCAGGAAGCTTGGGACATGTTCTCTTAAAGGTTTTTCATTTCTCTGGTTCTTTGGCTCCTGCATTCTTTTTCCGCTTGGGTGTCCTGTGGTTATGTGGGTTTACCCAGTGAGCCTGGGATAATGTATCCCAGTGTAAGGTCAGCTGATTAGCTGCCTTCCGTCTCTCTACAGCTCTTTCCCATACAACCTAACAAATTCCCAGGTTCTGGGAAGGTATCGATCTTTGGAGGACCATATTCTTCATGTGCCACCCAGCAACATCTTCTGTGTAAGAAGCACTGGGGGTTGTGTGAGGCGATGCACACCTGCATCTCAGAGCAGAGAAACTGAGGCAGGATAGAGAGGCTCCGTAAGCACAGCCCTGGAGCTCTATCATCTAGGCATTCTTTATAGGGAAACAAACAAAGACAATACATTCCACTTCCCCAGTACATTGTCAGAGGCACCGGCGGAATGTGGCCCTCTCTGGCGCACAGACCACTGATGGGTTAGGGTCTGAGGTTCGGGAGCCTCGTTTTCTCTTCTGTAAAGCAAGAGAGTTCCCTAGGCTGGGAAGGTTCTAAGTCCTATCAGCCTGTTATCCCCCCCCCCCAAGTCTCTCTAATTTGAAGAAGGGATAAGATGGGGAGAGGTGTGGCTTAGGTAGGGACCCCTGAACTAGGGGTCAGAATTGAAGCATGCATCCTGATCTGCTCTTAGGAGTTGTGCGGTGGCAGCAAGGAGGTCTGTGTTAATCAGTGGGAGTGTACCAGGGAAAGGAATGGAGGGGTCGGGGATGGGTTCACGGAATCCCTGAGGAAGGAAGGAAGAGGCTTCCCCTGCCTTTACTGTAATCTCTCCTGGTGGAATTTCACTCAGAAGCTCAATTCATAAAACAGGCAAAAGGAGTTCTTCTCCCACAGCCCCCTCGCCTGCAGCCTTTTGAGAATAAGTGTGCTCATGTTGTTTGATGAGGGACCTGAGACCAAGGGAGAGAAGGGACTTATCCAAGGCTGGAACTAAAACCAGACCCAGAACCTGAAGTTCTTCAACCCTGAGGCTCTGCAAGAGCTGGGTAACCACGCTGTTTTTCTCCAACCCTGTCTACCTAACGAGCACTTTCCACAAGTGGTCATTAAATACTCGTTTGCATGTATCTACAGACATGCTTACCACGCTTTTCTTTCTGGTGTCTGAGTTCTCGGAGGTGTAAGAGCCCAACTCATTCATTCAGTGTCTCCTTTGCTTAGTAACTGGCCCAGGGCAGACACGTGAGTGAATGAATGAACGAAGTTTGCTAGATGAATGCACAGACGGACTGATCTGGTAATAGTGAACTGGAACTTTTGTCTACTTAGAAGAATAGAGAAAAGAATGCATGGTGAGAGAATTCAAGCATTCACCCATTTATATAAAAGTGCTGTATCTCTTACTGTGTATCCCATGCCTTCCGTTTGCACAGCCTGGGTACAGGGCACGGGGCCCGGTGTAGTTGGCAGACCATAAGAATCAGGAACGGGGAGCACTTGACCTTCAGTTTGCCATAGCTCCCATGGCTGTCCCACGCCACAGCACCCTTGAGCGTATCTGCTCACTGTCCTTGTGTGCTGTTCACCTGCTCAGCCTTCCTTGGACTGAGCTGTCGGGTACTGGCCCCTGGAGCTTTCTCAGAGATTTTGCTGATTCCTGTGTGATTCTGTCTACCTTTCTCTCTCCCCCAGGCCTCTGGGCCCTGGTGAACAATGCTGGCGTGGGCCTGCCCAGTGGTCCCAACGAATGGCTGACCACGAAAGAGTTTGTGAAGGTGATCAACATAAACCTGGTGGGGCTGATTGATGTCACCCTGAACATGCTGCCGATGATCAAGAAAGCCCGGGGCAGGGTGGTCAACATGTCCAGCTCCGGTGGCCTTGTGGCTGTAATCGGTGGCGGCTACTGTGTCTCCAAGTTTGGTGTTGAAGCCTTCTCTGATAGCCTGAGGTGACTGGGTCCTGGGGATCCAGATGGGGATCTTGGGGCTTAACCACAGCAATGGAACCCAGAGATTAACAGCATATGGTCAGGGTAGTTCTGGGGGAAGAAATTCCAACAGCAGCTGGTACCTTCTCCAAGGACCGAGAGAAGACGTAAGGAGGAAACTGTGTGGGGGTCAGGATAGAAGGCACCAGGTGGGTCTTCCCTTGGGCGGACCAGAGTGAGAAAACCCTGACCTGTAAGGCCTGTAAGGGAGACAGAGGAGTGGGGAGGGAGGGAGGGAGGGAGGAAGGGAGGGAGAGAAAGGGTTAGGGAAAAAGGAGAGAGGGGAGGGGGAAGGAGAAAGTGAAGGAGGGAGGGGGTGAGGAGGAAGAAAGAGAAGGAAAGAGAGAGAAAGAAGGACAGAGAGGGAGGGAAGGAGAGAGGGAGAGAAAAAGGAGGGAGAGAGAGGGGGAGGAGGGAGAAAGAAGGAGGGAGAGAGAGAAGGAGGGAAGGAGAGAGAGAGAGAGAGAGAGAGAGAGAGAGAGAGAGAGAGAGAGAATGACTGACTGACTGACTTTCCAAACAGAGGGAGGCCTGGAGCAGAGGTGCATCTGGAAGCCCTCAGAAGATGCAGGCCTTTGACAGACCTCCTGCTCCTTTTGTCACATGAGTGATGTAGGGCTGAGTGGGAAGAACTGTGGAGGAGGCAAGGCCTTGGCCTAGATTCTTCACTGGCTTCCTCTTGGTTTTGCCTAATGCCAAATGCCACAGACTACTATATCAGTTGGGGAAAGGACTGAAGCCCTAAGGAAGGCTTATTTGCATGAAGGCAATGTTGAAATTAGCTTTTATGGTAGGATAAACACTCCCAGGTTCCCAGAAAGACAGGTCCTTCCAAACGTGTCTCTCTCTGGTGTTTGTCTTTATGAAGCCAAACCAAATGCAACTCTTAATCTCGCAGGCGCGAGCTTCATTTCTTCGGCGTGAAGGTCAGCATCATAGAACCAGGGAACTACAAGACATCCATTCTGGGCCAGGAAGCTCTGGAAACACGCATGAAGAAGCTGTGGGATCGGCTGCCACGAGAGACCCGCGATAGCTACGGAGAGGAGTATTTCCAAACCTGTGAGTCTCCAGGCAGAAGTGGGCTCTCCGAGGAAGATCTGGAGGTTTGGGGTCACTGGCTGGATTCCAAGTTTACAGATGATGAGGTGCAGCCCCAGAGATCATGCATACAGTTAGTAGCAAAGTCAGAATTTGAGATTAGAGCCCATGTTGCAGAGCCACAGAGTGGAGAAAGGTAGGCTGTGTGGGGGATGCTGCCTGCTCCTGGCACCTGTCCTCCAAATATCAGGTGCGGGTAGATCTTGCACTGAGACGAGAATTAGCAAAGTGACAAAATGCAAGTGTGCTGGAGCCAGACTGCCTGCTTACAGCTGTCTTAAAACCTGATATGTAGCTCAGGATGACCTTGAACTCTGGACTTTTCTACCTCTGCTTCCCAGATGCTGTAATCACAAGAGTCAACCACCAGGCTCCACTCCACTGATCATCTTTAAAAAAAAAAAAAGAGAGATTTAGTTACTTATTTTATGTATGTAAGTACATTGTTGCTGTCTTCAGACACCAGAAGAGGGCATCAGATCCCATTACAGATGGCTGTGAGTCACTATGTGGTTGCCAGGAACTGAACTCCGGACCTTTTGGAAGAGCAGTCAGTGCTCTTAACCACTGAGCCATCTCTCCAGCCCTCCACTGTTCATCTTATGCCTCAGTTTTTCATCTGTACATAGGGCTGAGATGTCCCAGTCAGTACGATGCTTACTGAGGACCTGAGTTTGTATCTCTGACAGTGACATAAAAAGCAGGGCACAGTAGCACATAACTCAAATCCCAGAAAGCAGAGAAGGACCCATACGGTCTGCTGGCCAGCCAGTGAGCTCCAGGTCCAGTGAGAAACTGCCTCAAAAAAAAAGAGTTGAGGAAACCACTGGGCATGTCACCTGAAGGCAGGCTTCCACATGCCTCTCCCTCAGGAGGCTGTGAGTGTTGTTGTGTAAGTACAGCTTGCCAAAGAGGATAATAAGTGTGCGGAGCCGATCCAAGACTCCCATTCTCTCACCAAGTTAGCAGGTGTCTAACCTTTGGAACTTGGAGGGTGGCAGAAGTCAATCTCAGCAGTGCCTCAAGTCCGGGGACATATGGACCAGTGGGGCACGTGAGCGGGCATGGTGAAGGGGCAGTGGAAGAGGAGTTGCCAGTGGTGAACATATCCTAGTAGGAGAGAGAGAGCCGGTCTGAGGACCAGAGGGCCCACATCCCCTTTGGAGCATACCGAAGCAGAGGTTTCAGAAGGGGGAGGGCTCCATGAGACCTCCTTCCATGGTGTCTCCTTGTTCCAGCTCCCAGGGCCTTGGGGGAGAAGTCTCCCAGGAGCCTCCTCCATAACTGCCCTTTGTAAGGGGAGCTCTTGATGACAGAAACACACTGTGACACAGTTAGCTGGTGTGAGTCCTCTGGCTGCCTACCAAGGAAGGCAGAGCTGGCGCTATGCATGTTCTTTTTGTTTTTCTTTCTTTTCTTTTCTTTTCTTTTCTGTTTTGTTTTTTTGTTTTTGTTTTGTTTTGTTTTGTTTTGTTTTTCAAGATAGGGTTTCTCTGTGTAGCCCTGGCTGTCCTGGAACTCACTTTGTAGACCAGGCTGGCCTTGAACTCAGAAATCCGCCTGCCTCTGCCTCTGCCTCCCGAGTGCTGGGCTTAAAGACGTGCGCCACCACGCCCGGCTTGCTATGCATGTTCTTGAGGGAAACAGCCATGTGCCCAGCCCTGTTCCACTCCCTCTGGATGTCAGCAGCTTGGGTCCCTGGGGCTGAGAGGCGATTTTGGTGCTGCTTAGGTCAGATCTAAGTTGACCAAGTGCAGGTTTCAACTGTCTGCTGCAAAGTTAGTTAATCTCTCAGGTTTTTTTTTTTTTTTTCATTTGTAACGAGTTATGGTGAGATTTCAGTTCACACACACAGACATATACACACAGACACACACACACATACATACATATATACATACACACAGACATATACACACATACATACATACATATACATACAGACAGAAGACACACACAGAAACATACACACACAGAGGACACACATAATAGACATACATATATAAACACAGAGACACACATACACACAGAAACACACATACATATACATAGACACACACACACACATACCCACAGACAGACAAACAGATAGGCAAAGAGACACACAGACACACAGATTTATAGAAACACCTGGTCCCTGTAAGATAACCTGAATTTAAACTTTGTGGTTATTGTGGTTCTTTTCCTTTAGATTGAATATGGCCTTCTTCCTGCCATTATGCTGGTAATGTAATGTACCTACACACTTTAAGTTTTTACCTTACCAAGAGAGAACCTTAAAGAATCATTATTCATCCAGGTGGTGGTGGCACACATCTTTAATCCCCATGCTCAGGGATGCAGAGGCAGGTGGATCTCTGTGAGTTCGAGACCAACGTGAAAGATAGTGTGAGTTTAGGACAGGGAGGGTACACAAAGAAATCCTCTCTCAAAAAATAACAATAGGGTATTCACAGGTGTGGGGTGATACAAACTCCATTCTCAGCATTCAGGAGGCTAAAGAAACAGACCACCCTGAGCTACATAGTGACTCTGAGGCCACCCTGGGCTACAAAGGGAAATTTTGTCTCAAAAATAAACAAAAATGACCCCAAACCCGAAAGGACACATTTGTAAAGTATAATATTCAAAAGTGTCTGAGGTGTTGGCTTTCTGCTACTGCAACAAATCACTGAGATGATCAGCAGAAAAAGGAAAGCTTTTGTTGCCCTACTGTTTTGAGAATTGTTCAGTTCATGATTAGTTGACCTTATTGTTGCTTTGGGCCCGCAGCGATACAGTGTATCAATTGCTCACAGTGTAGAGAAATGTTTCATTTCTCTACAAAAGTGGCACACAGTCACCAGAGCAGGCCAGCAAGCAGAGGACAATGTCCTTCCACTGATGGATCCCGGGATAAAGTGCAGCCAAATGGGTTAAGGAGGATCTGAGGAGGGACAGACTATTAACTGGGCTTCTTGTTTCATCCGCACCCTGCTGTGAAGCCATCAAAAGTTCCCCTTTAAGTTCCTTCATAGGGAGTAAGCGCAGGAGAAGAGAGCAGAGTTGAGCCAAAGTGGGAAAGCCAGGACACTTCCTAGAGTGCTGGGTCTCCACGACCAGAACTCTTTCTCAAGGATTCAGATCCAAATCCTCTGCTCTCCATTACCATCTGGGAGAGCAGAGGGCTGGGTGGGCAGGAGTCTGTCTCATGGGAATTCCACGAAAAATTGGAGCTAACAAATATGTCAGGAAACAGTGTAAGAGCCTACCGCCTCTGTATCCTGACACCTCCTTCCATGTGCCCCTGAGGACCTCTGCTACCTTCCGAGCCCAGCCCCCGTCTTCTCTCAGCCTGCATGGGCTCTATGTCCCTAAGGGAGGCAGTGTGCAGAACCACATCAGTGTGAGAGCCACATCACTAAAAGGACATCCTGCCTTGTGAGAGTGAGCATGGCTCTTCAAGGGGTGGGGGTGGCAATGTGTAGCTAGAGGCTATCCCCTTTCCTGGCAGCTTTAATGCTTTGTCATGGAAGTCTGACCCTCAAACCCATTTTCTCTGGAGTCCTTTCTCTTCCTGAGGTTTGAATCCCACTCCACCCCCATTCAAACATCTATCTCTGTCCCAGAGTCTGGGAGGAGGGGTATGGTGAGGTGGCTGAGGCCTGCCTGTTGTTTATGTCATGAGCCCCAACAGGTTTGAACTGCTGCCAATCTGTGTCTCCTCCACACCTGTGTGCAGAACCACTAATTGTAATACCTTTTTTCCCAGATATTTTTGTAGACAACATAGAACTCACAGAAGAAAAATTAACAGCGATAGTTAACTAGTTAACTAGGCATCCCACTAGCCAATAGTTTTACTTAGTTTCGATTTGTGTGTGTGTGCGCATGTGTGTGTGTATGTATGTGTATGTGTGTATATGTATGAGTATGTGTGTATGTGTGTATGTATGTGTATATGTATGTGTATGTGTGTATATATATGTATGTATGTTTGTGCATGTATATGTGCATATGTGTATATGTATGTATTTGTGTGTGTGTATGTGTATATGTATGTGTGTATGTGTGAGAAAGACTATTTACCTCTTTCTTTTGGGGTGGGGGGGTTGGGGACAGGGTTTCTCTGTGTAGCTCTGGCTGTCCTGGAACTCACTCTGTAGACCAGGCTGGCCTCGAACTCAGAAATCTGCCTGTCTCTGCCTCCTGAGTGCTGGGATTAAAGGCATGCGCCACCACACCCGGCTTATGCACCTCTTTCATTCTGTCCTTCCATATCATCCATTCTGCTATTAATCACTGTTAAGGTTTGAACTGGAAATGGCTTCCAAAAGTTCACATGTTAAAGGCTGGGTCCCTAAGATAACAATATTTAGAAGTGGGGCCTTCTGGGAGCCATTGGATCACAGGGGCTCTGATGTTATCAATGGATCAAGCTCTCTGGGCTATATAGTTCAGTGGTAGAGTACCTGCCTAGTGTGTCTGAGAGTCTGTGCTCAATCTCCAGGAACACACACACACACACACACACACACACGCACACGCACACGCACACGCACACGCACATGCACGCACATGCACACAAACTCGCATTCGTCAGGAAAGATTTGGGGAGACAGCGGTGAAGGCTCACACATGTAATTCCAGTCTTTGAAAGACTAAGGCAGGAGGATTGCCATGAGTTTTGAGGTTAGCCTGGGCTATATAGTGAGTTCTAGACCAGCTTAGGTACAGAGTGAGGCTTCGTCCTCAACACAAAACCAACCAAGCGAAGGATTAATCTACTGATGGCTCACACTTCCACGGCTTGTGGGAAATAATGCAGACTTTACCTGGGCCCTAGTTGAAATAGTGGGTGTGTCCTTAGGAACATACATTTGGGGACTGTATTTTGCCCTTGGCCCCATTCCTTATGTCTCTCCTTCCTTCCTTCTCCACCTTCTTTCTATCCCTTGCCCCTTCTTTGACAATGTGAGGAAAGCATTTTCACGCTACCCCCTGATGTTTGACTTCATAGCAGGTCCAGAACAGCAGGACTGAGTCAAAATAGCCTTTCCCTTTACGTTTTCCTCTCAGGGACAGAAAGATCTTTGCTATTCCCTCGGGTCCATGTTATTTACAGATAATCAAAGCTTATGTTCCAGGCCAGACAGCTACTAAGTGATTTATTGTAGAAGAATTGGGTGAGATCTTTTTGTTGATCATCTAATAAAATAGTGAGATTTCAGGACACAATTCTTGTGTTTAGAGAGAGAAAATAAGATATTATAATGATCCTGTAAATGGGTGTTTAGTTACGGGATACTGTGAATCGTGTCGGAGACTTGCTTTAAATGCTGAATCAGACTTGATAGACAGGGCCCTTGGATAGAATTCGGGAGGGCAGGGGAGCACATTTTAAAAAATAATAATAACAAAAGCTTTTGTTCTATCTTCCTTTTGCCACCAATTTTTCAAACAGATACTAGAAAGTTGGTTAACTTGATGTGGACAGCAGAACCAAGAATCAGCGATGTCACCAACAGCATGGAGCACGCCATTGTCTCACGGAGCCCCCGCATCCGCTACAACCCTGGCCTGGATGTCAAGTTTCTCTATCTCCCCCTGGCCAAGCTGCCCACCCCTGTGACAGATTTCATCCTTAGCAGATACTTGCCAAGACCAGCAGACAGTGTTTGAGCTGGTGAGCTCAAGAGGTAGCCAGCGGAGCACAGGGGAGAGGGCAAAGGACTGTGAGATCATAAGAGGTGTTGTCATATACCTCGTGGGGAGAGAAGACCAGACTCAGCTCACTCCCACTGCAGACTGACATCTCCTCCCGTCTGCTGGGGCCTCTACAAACCTGATGTGGCCCCGGCTGACTTAGAGCGTTGCAGCATAGGCCCTAAGACACCCCTCACCAAGGCAGGTACTAGTGCTCCTGGACCTGAAAAGCCAGCTTCTGTTGAAAGACAAGCTGTCACCACCTCCGTAAAACACCACGGGACAATCTAGCCCACAGGAGAATCTCGGCCCCTTCCCCCCACAGCTCTCAAAGCAGGCGCTGGTTTGTGTACATATGGAATGTGTGACATGGCAACAAGACCTGCCAGAGCATACTCAGAGAAGGTTTAAAATAGTTTTCTTTTCTTTGCATTTCTCTATCTGTAGGTGATTGGGATCCATATAACGCTTGCTTCTCTAATCACTGTTGAATAGTGTTTCAAGTATTTATTGAGCACTTACTACCTACCAGCACCAAAGCTCTGGGGGTATGTGAGAATGATGAAATCATGAACTTGTCTTTTTTTTATTTTTTATTTTTTATTTATTTTTTTTTTATTTTATTTTTTTGGTTTTTTGAGACAGGGTTTCTCTGTGTAGCCCTGGCTGTCCTGGAACTCACTCTGTAGACCAGGCTGGCCTCGAACTCAGAAATCTGCCTGTCTCTGCCTCCCGAGTGCTGGGATTAAAGGCGTGCGCCACCACACCCGGCCTTCTTTTTTTTTATTATTATTATTGTTATCTCATGTTTTACTCTGTTCTAGTAGCTAGCAGCAGAGATAGGACAGTGATCAAAGGGACAAAGATCAGAAAAAGGAAATTTAAAGGACCCTGGAGTTCTATAGTTCCCAGATGTTTTTCAGGATCACTCAGTTACTTAAAATGCATACGAAAGCTGGGGAGATGGTCGGAGGTTAAGAGCATTTGTGCCTCGCAGAATCTGGGATAGATCCCCAGTCTCCACATGGTGTCTCACAGCCTCCATAATTCCATTTCCAGGGCATCGGATGACCCCTTCTGACCTCCACAGGTACCAAGCATGCATGTAATATGTATTGATACATGCAGGCAAAAACACGCAGACACATAAAATAAGATAAATCTTTAAAAAGTGAATGTGTAAGGAAGCTGGGCATGGTATCTCATGCCTATAATCCCAACACTTATGAGGCTGAAACAGGAGGAATTTTTTTTTTTTTGAGTCTAGGGAAAGACTAGATTACAAAATGAGACACTGTCTCAAGAAAGAAACCCCAGGAAACAACCAAAAGAATTCAAAGGAACCCCAGTGTTAGAAATCTGATTCAATAAACCTGAGTGAGGCAGAGCCCAGAACTATGAATTGTGTACTAAGGACCTAAATGTTCCTGCGTACCTGGGAGCCAGGGATAGTCCCACAGGAGAAGCAGCCCATCAGCTCTGTGTGGGAAGTCATTTTTCCCCAAGGCCCCTGGCTAAATGGTCAAACAAACAGAACCCTTTTCCAGCAGCAGGGGATGAACTGTTTGTAACATCTTCAAATAAATCATAGAACTAAATAATTCATGTCTTTAAAAATAGCTACAAACGTCTGGGTTATATGAACTTTCAATGAAAAAAAAAAGATACTTTTTTGATGGAGTTGATATACTGAGTGTCAAACCCAGAGCCAGAGCATCATAGACAAGCACTCACCACTGAGCTACATTCCCACCCTCAGATTTTCAATTAGCTTACTTGGAAGCTCAGGCTGGCCTTGAACTTGCTATAACTTTCAATATTCCCTCAAACTCATGATTCTCCTGCCTCTGCTCCCAGAGTGCTATAACTACAGGCATGTGCCATCAGTCCCAACAATGACAGCGATTAAATAAATAAATAGAATTGTTTAAAATGCTGTTAACTGTTTGTGCGATAAAGGTCAAATATTATTATTTAAAAATCAAAATGTCTTTAATTTATGTTTCATCCACTTCTGGTTGAGGTTGAAGATAGTCGTTTCTACAAACTCTTTGCAAATAAGGCAACTGTCACAGTTTCTAGGAATTAACGTGAAGATACACCTGGGCCAGGTAGGGGACACACTATATAATCCACTACAGTCTGTTAACTTCTATTCCTAGCAGCAAATTCAGGCATGGGTAATGGTGTATACCTTTAATTGCAGCTCTGAGAAGGTAGAGGCAAGAAGATACAGAGTTTTAAGTCACCCTCTGTTACATGTGTTTGAGGCCAGCTTGTATCACATGAGACCCTGTCACAAACAAATGACACAAAATTGCACTGTAAGGAAACTGTTAGACAATATTCTGAGATCTTCCTGTATGCTCTTCCAGGCTCCTTTCTGTTCTCCTACTCAAGGAGGTAGCTAAAGTGAGACTTTACTTAGGGTGAGATGCTTGACAGAACACAGAGATTTCCTTCCTCAGCTCTGATCTCCCCCAACTCTGAGGTTGTTAGAGAAATTATAGACTTTGAGGAATGGAGTACAAATAATGTCACTTCTGGACAGGTCCTGATCTCCATGAAGCTGTCCTTCCTCCTGGGTAATGTCAGAAAATATTCATATGTCCCACTCTACACTTCAGGAAGGCAGCAGGAGTATCTCGGCACAGGGAATATGTGCGACCGCGGCAGACATCTGAGTGGCCTGTGTACGTGGGAGATTTCACTGTAGAAGCTGAGAATGTGGCTCCGTGATAGAGCACCTGCCTGGCGTGCAAACAATCCAGGGTTCAGCCTCAAAGCACTTCAGCAAGGAAAAACAGTTCAATGTTTTGGTTTAAGAGCTAACCCTCTGTAGGGATCAGAGGATGCCTCCTGTGAATGTTGAAGGTGTGGATAAAGTCCCAAGTGAATGTGTGTTGATGGGGACCAATGTCTAAGAAACATGGGAATTGGCAAAGCCTTCCTCTGGTCCATGTGGATGTTGAAAGCTTGTGCAAAATCTAAGGACCCCAGTTTTTACAGACTGAGACTGCTGACCTCCACCCAGACTAGCTAACATCTAGTTCCCTATGCTGTCTACAAAGTAAATGGCTTCCCTTCTGGGGTTGTTACATAGTAGCAGGTGCCCCTCCCATCCAACAACCTATCAGAGGGCTTTGTGGATGAGGCGCTGACTGACAACCTATCAGAGGGCTTTGTGGATGAGGCGCTGACTGACAACCTATCAGAGGGCTTTGTACATGGGGTTGACTGGCAGCCTATCAGAGGGCTTCAAATCCCTCTGATAATAATTCTTTTTAACTTTGCTGAAAAAGAAAGATCTAATTTTTTTCTCTCTACTTCTTTGAAATTAAAAACTATTTATTGGGTATACTTGCACGTGTGTGTGTGTGTGTGTGTGTGTGTGTGTGTGCAGCCACACACATAGTGGGGCACCCTTAGGGGCTAGAAGACAACTTCCAGGCACCAGTTTTCTCCTTCTACCATGTGGGTCTCAGCTATTAAACCCAGATCCAAATGTTTGGTGGCAAATGTGTTTACCCACTGAGCTGCCTCACCAGCCCATTTGTGGAGCCCACTAGTGAAGGAGAAGAAGCCCAAAATGGTGCTCTAGCACATTGGGTGTCGAGGCAGGTACTGGAGAGCCATCTCAGAGACACTGATAATTTAATGGTGAGACACGACTCAGTCTTTGGGGACCTGCTGAGCGGACAACTGAGTGTGTAAGGCTTGTAGCTGCTGGCTGTGAGATGGTGGCCATGAAGGTCACCAAGACAATGAGCAGAAAACACTGTAGCTGTCCAGAGTCTGAAGCACAGCTGAGAGAACTAGATATGATGTCGGTCTGTTTTCTCCTAATCTGCATGCCCCCTTATTCCAAACGGGCCCTCAAGGAGATACCACCAATGTTCCTAATAACAAAGAGGCATCAGAATAGTAATTTGGTTCCTGCCCCATACTTAGTGTTGAACCCGCACCTTGCATGCCTGAAACTCACTGTGTAACCCAGGCGGGCCTCAACTCTAAGGCACACCTCCTGTCTTGGCCTCCCAAATGCTATGATTATAGGCCACACCCAGTGAGTTGCCACACCCAGTTAATTTGAGCATTTTTTTAATGGGTTTTAACTCCCCATTCCAGGTCTTTGCTCATAGCTCTGACACATGTTGTTGCAGTCATATATGAGAGTTGACATCCAGATACCTGCAATAAGATTCTGTGTGCTCCTGGTCAAATTATTAATTCCTCCTGAGTCAGTGCCTTTCCCAATGAAATAGGAATAGCAGTGTCTCCCCAGGAGGTGATGGTGGAGCACACATGCTATAACACACCACAGAAAAACTTTGTAAAAGAAGAAGGGATACAGCTCTATTTAGGCAAGTGCATAAACCTGAATTCAGATCCTCCACACCCACATCAAAAGCTGGTTAGGGCTACATGCATCTGTAACCTAAACTCAGGGATGGACAGGAGCAGGCAGCTCTCCAGAGCTCTGGGTGATTCAGTGAATGCCCTAGTCCAGTGAAAGACTCTATTTCAAATGAGTAATGAAGGGAGACACTGGACAGCAACCTTTGAACTCCATATGCATGTGCATGTGTGTGTGCAGAAAGAGAGAGAGAGAGAGAGAGAGAGAGAGAGAGAGAGAGAGAGAGAGAGAGAGAGAGAGAAACATGCAGGCCAGGATTAGCACCTTGTCTTCTGTGCAATAGGGAACCAGTTTATGTGGAAAGGAAAACGTTGTCCTTACACACACACACTACAAATTTCCTTGTCCCTCCTAAAGTCGTTTGATACCAGGATCAGTCGAGCAATTAGAAAACGAAGAAGACTGTGAACAGTGGTGGTGGCCCCAGAATTCACAGAAGGCAGGTGTGAGAGGCAATTAGGAAGGATTATGTGACTAAACACTTGGAACCACTTCTGCAGAGCAAGTCACACTTGCCTTTCAAAGGGTACCTTAACATTAGTCATGGAAGCAGACTTCCTGGGGTTAAGTCTTCCTCTGTCTGTCCTTTATTCACTGTGACCTTCCTTGAGCAAAGAATTAGCTGCTCTGTGCTTCATTTTTCTCTCACACAAATCAAGGGTAATAATAGTATCAATTTCACGGGGTTATTATGAAGATTAAAAGAGTTAATAATGAGTAAATTACACAGAAGAGGGCATAGCCTGAAGTCAAGGATGTTATGTGATCAGCACTCTTACCCTGAAGTGATGCTTGTATTGCCTCGGGGTGGCTGAGAAGACACTGAAGAGGGTTGTGATGGACAGACCCTCCCCTCAGTGATGCAAACACCACCATGGCCTAGGTTTGTCCCGCTGCACCACTGACTTCTGCGCAGCCAAGGTCCCAGACTTCATCTCCTCGTCCTTAGATCATTTCTGTTCTATGTTGCCAACTATCACCCCTCACCAATCCCTGAAAAGCTCCATGAGGTCTGCTCTGACAACAGGGAAGTAGAGTCAAGAGAATCCGCCCACCAGGACTGAGGAGCTAATGCTGTCTATGAAGAACTTGTTTTGACAGCATGGGGACCCAAGCTCAAGCTTCAGAACCCACAGTTTCAAAGGCTGGGCGAGTTCCCATGCATTCTTTATCCAGCCCATCCCAGAGATGAGATTACCCAAACTGGAAGGGAACTCTTTAGTCTCTGCAACTTTTCTGTGAATCTAAAGTCATTCTAAAATAAAAGTTTATTTAATTAAAACACACACACACACACACACACACACACACACACACACACATGTACAAAAGCTGTGTGAACCAGGCATGGTGGTGCTCACCTTTAATTCGGGAGGCAGAGGTGGGTGTGTCTCTGTGAGCCCAAGGCCAGCCTGGTCTACCTAGTGATTCCAGGACAGCCAGGACCCTGTCTTAAAAATAATTTTTAAATTAAAAATCTGGGTGTGATCGCTCATGATTATGAGCCCAGTGCTGGGGAGGGGGTGACAGGAGGTTCCCTGGGGCTTGGTGGCCAGCCCACTGGATGAGCTCCAAGAATATGAGACATAGAAACATTGTTCCAAAAGTCAAGGTGGGTGGTTCTCAAGGAACAACACCCAAAGTTGTCTTCTAGCCTCTACTCACGTGTACATGCACACACAAAGATGCAGAACGGCCAGGAGTGGTGGCGCACGCCTTTGATCCCAGCGCTTGGGAGGCAGAGGCAGGTGAATTTCTGAGTTTGAGGCCAGCCTGGTCTATTGAGTGAGTTCCAGGACAGCCAGGGCTACACAGAGAAACCCTGTCTCAAAAAAAAAAAAAAAAATGCAGAACAGACATGCGAGAGACTGAGAGAGGGAGGAGACAAGTGGACAGAGGCAGAGACAGAGTCTGTTATTGTAAAGATGAGAGAACATACTTGAGTAGGAAAGAAATGTCACAAGTGGAAATTTTAGCTGCTATCCACCCCTTAACCTCCTTCTAAGACTGACTGCCTCTCTAGCACCAGTCACTATGAAGACCAGGTTCCATCTTTATCCATTTTCTGCTGCTAATAACAAAATCATTGTCCTAGATGGTTTGGTTTAGTTTGGTTTGGTTTTGGTTTTTGTCAACTTGGCATGAGCTAGAGTTATTAAGGAAAAGGAACCTTAGTTGAAAAAAAAATCAAATTGCCCATAGACAAATCCGTAGAGAGTTTTCTTGATTAGTGATTGATAAGGGGAGGGAGCCCCCCCCCCCCCGCTATGTGTGGTGCCACCTCTCAGGCAGGTGGTCCTGGGGTGTACAAGAAAGTGCTTGCCGAGCTCTAGCTGAAGGAGAAGGGTAAGTAAGGAGGTGCCCATACCATGGCTCATACAAAGCAGACTGCCCAAAAATACACTGGACTCCGTAGAGTCAGACACTGTCAGAAGTCCACTGAACTGATCCGCAAGCTCCCCTTTCAGCACCTGGTGCTCAGGACTTCAAAACAGACCTGCGCTTCCAGAGTGCAGCTACTGGTGCTTTGCAGGAGGCAAGTGCAGCCTATCTGGTTGGCCTTTTTGAAGATACCAACCTAATGTGCTATATCCATGCCAAACGTGTAACAGTTAGGCCAAAAGATATCTAGCTAGAGTGCCGCATACGTGGAGAGAGTGCTTAAGAGTTCACTATGAGGGGAAACATTTCATTCTCAAAAAAACCTTTATTCCTCTTCTTCCTGTTATCAGTGGTTCTGAATGTCAGATATTTTTTCCATGGGGGGTCAAAGGTACCTAAGTATATGATTGTGAGTGGAAACATAGGGGACAGAATCAGGTATTGGCGTTTCTCCATGTTCATTTGTGTGGGAATCTTTAATATAAATGCCAGATGTGAAGCACAAATGCCAAGCAAAATGTTTCAGTGAACACATTTCAACAGTTGAATTTTATAGCAATTATAAATAAACCTGTTACAATTTTCTGGACAATGCCAGCATTTGGATTTTTTTTTTAAATAAGTAAATTTCTTATTGACAGCAACTAAATGCTGTTTGTGGCATTTTTGTCATACAGTAGATTCCATCTATTCACTATACTTTTCTTTTCTTTTCTTTTCTTTTTTTGGTTTTTCGAGACAGAGTTTCTCTGTGTAGCCCTGGCTGTCCTGGAACTCACTCTGTAGACCAGGCTGGCCTCAAACTCAGAAATCCACCTGTCACTGCCTCCTGAGTGCTGGGATTAAATGCATGTGCCACTATGCCCAGCTTCCCTATACTTTTCTGAGTTGTCCTATATACAAGCACATGTTTTTAATGTTGTCTGTCTTCTGTGCTGTTCCTGTAAGTTTGCTATTCAGATATATTAAACAAACAAACAAAAATCAAATTGACCAAGTAGCTTCCACTTCAGTCCTTGTCTCCAGCTTCCTCCTGCCTTGAGTCCCTGCCCCAATTCATCTCAGGGATAGACTTACCTGAAAGTGTAAGCTGAAATAAACCCTCTCCTTCTCAGGTTGCTTTTGGTCATGGTGTTTTATCACAGCAGAAGAACCCCTAAGACAATCAAAGACTGGATAAGTTACAAAGAAGGAAGTTTATTTTGGTTCACAGTTCCAACCCAAGGTCAAAAGGTAGCATTGCTGATGGCCTCAGAGTCCTGAGGTAGTGCTATGCATGACAAAGCAAGAGACTAACCAAACTGGTTTTAGTAGCAGACCCACTTTCCAGGTAGCCCATTCAATTATTAATCCACTCACCCATTAGTCACTGGATGGACCAACCCATTCAGGAGAGCAAGAGACCTAGTCACCAAGAAGAGGTTCTCTTGTCTGACCTTGTAATGTTTCATAAGGGGAAATCCAACATGAGGCTCAGGGTGGGACAACCCATAGACGTTTCCAGCTCAAACCTCATTAACTTTATTACCCTCGAGGCCAGACCTGCCCCCACTAGAACCAAGCTCAAAAAAAGTATTACTTTGTGTCAATAATATTTTCCTAAAGCCATTGATCCTGATCAATACACGTGGTTCAGAGTCCCAGGACTGGCCTCGCCTGGATGAAAGACTGGTTCCTGATTAATCACCTCAGGTTAAAAGCAGGTGGAATCTCCAGAATGACATTATCTACCACTTAGACTGTGTGGTAAGAGAATTTCCCAGAAAGGCAGACAGGAATGCAAATGGTGTTTCCAGCCCACAGTGTAAAGCATGGGGCTCCCATGGTGCCTGTTACAGCACCAAAACAATCAATGAAAACATATATGACAATCATCTTTTCTTTCACTTGAAAATAGAAAAAAATTTCTATGAATCTGCCAGAGGGCCTGATGTCTTGTGTCTTTTCTCTCTGCTGTTCCATGGTCTAAGATGGCAGCAGCCAGCCAGAATGAGAAGATGGAGGAAAGGTTTCTGCTCCCTTAGGGCATGACACGGTTTGCACAACTCACCTGTACTCACATGCACTGGCCAGACCTCAGTCACACCTTGAGAAAGGCTAAAGCTGGTCTGCCTTCTAGACAGCCACATTCTCAACTAGAAGTTGTGTTATTACACGGAAGGGCGTGGCAGTCTCTACCCCAGAGAGGATGCCATCCATGCCTTTGGGTGTGTGGTCAGGAAAAGAATCTTCCTTCACAGGTAAATCCTTGCTGGTTCTTTGCTTTTGGTTTTTAGTAGTCTTGTCGAGGTATAATTTTGTACCATTAAATTCTCTGAATTTGATGCAAACGTTTAGTTTGATGATTTGAATTAAATGTATGCAACTGTATAACTATCTCAATCTAGTTCTATGTCAGGGATCATACGCTGCTAGAAATTTCATTTAAACAAATCATGCTATAGGTAGCCCATCACGCTATAGGTAGCCCTTTATGGCTAGCTTTTTACTTAGTATCTGGGGATTTATTCATGTTATTTCATAGGTTTTTCAATGGTTATCTTCTCTTAGTTGCTGAACTATCTCCCATGGCATGGCAATACCACTTTGCATTTGCCTATTTACCAGGCGTGAATATCCACTTGTTTCTAGCTTAAAGCTCCTGTATGTGATGTTACTAAAAGCATGATACCAGCTTTGATCCTGCTGGAGTAGTGCACAGTTGTAAGCTGAGAACTTGGGAAGTGGACCTTAGCTACATTGCAAGTTTAAGGCTAGCCTGGGCTATGTTAGAGCATATATATATATATTATATCGTGTGTGTGTGTGTGCTATCTCTGTGTGAACTCAGCTTTCATTTCTCTAAAGTAGGTACCCAAGGTCATGGACTGTCCCTAACTTCTTAAGAAATTTTCAAGTTGAATTTTACATTTCCCACCAGCAACATATGCTGGCTCTACCTTCTCTACATCCTCATCAGCGCTGGGCATAGTTAATCTCTCGGATTACAGTCACCCCAATAAGAGTGTTGTGACATCCTCTGATGGTTTTAATTTGCATTTCCCTACTAATAAACAATGCTGAATACATAGCAAGCTGTGAAATCCCATTGAAGCACTGCTTTGGTAAAATTATTTTGTGTCGTATTTTCATTTCTATTCAGTTCATTTCCTAATTTTGTGTGTGTGTGTGTGTGTGTGTGTGTCTGTGACGTGTCTGTGTGTGTGTACATGTCTATGTGTGTGTGCCTGTATGTGCGTCTATGACTCTGTGTGTGTGTGTGTGTGTGTGTGTGTGTGTCTGTGTGTCTAGGTGTGTATGCACTGTACATAGGTGTACTGGCAATTTGCCTTCTAAAGCAATCCACCTCTAGCTTCTGTGACCAGTAACCCATATCCGAGGTGTTCCAGTGAAGGCTCTAGATGACCTGCTGAAAATATTCTCCATGTCAAAAATTAGAAGCCATTCCATACTCAGTCGTTCATCTGACTTACATGGCAACATCTGACAGGAGCCAGCAGCCTGCCTAGGGCTGGGGACCTGTGTTAAATATGCCATAGCTCTCAAACTGGAGAAGCATCTGATATCAGGGAAGGGCATGGTTGAATGAGCAGTGGTAAGTACCATGGGACAAAGTGAACAGGCCGCACAGGGGCACAGCAGGGACAGCTGGGACGGGTAGTCTAGACTGGGGGATCAAAGGACTCTTGGAAGAATCAGTCTGGGCTAAGACTGAGGGGGAGTCAGAACTGACCAGAGAGCTAGCAGGCGTGTGCCACATATGAATGATGGTGAAGTGGGTTCGGCTTGACCCCTCACCTATGTTCCTCCTTCCCTTTGCTTCCTCACCTCCCCCATCTATGGGATTTGCTGTGACCTAGAAACAATGGCTCTTTATTGGTTTGTTTTCTGTAGCCCAAGCTGGCCTTAGTAACTACTTAACTGAGTAACTATGTAACCATGTAACTGAGGAAGCTCCTGCCCAAACTCTGGATTACAGGCCTGCTCCACCATCCCTGGCTCATTTCCAGATTTGTTTGAGCCAGATGAATTTAGACAGTTGGGCATGTTCTAACACCAGTAACACCAGACCTGACGACAGAGGAAAGCCCTGAAATTCCTGGCAGCTTCCACATGTAACTCGTTAAACCAGCTGTCTGGGTTTCTCTAGATAAGCATCATACATCTCATGGGACTGAATGTAGAATCCTAACTTCTAGTCCCTGGTCAAACTACTGAGTAAATAAGGCAAATCCTGTCTCTGTTTCACATCTTTGTTAGTAGTGGCAGAAGTGACAAGGAGGGGGACACCAGCCTGCAACTGTGTCTGTCCTCTAGTGTGATAAAAGGAATCTTTTGTTTTTGTTTTTGTTTTTGTTTTTGTTTTTGTTTTTCGAGACAGGGTTTCTCTGTGTAGCCCTGGCTGTCCTGGAACTCACTCTGTAGACCAGGCTGGCCTTGAACTCAGAAATCCGCCTCTGCCTCCCGAGTGCTGGGATTAAAGGCGAGCACCACCACGCCCGGCTGAATCTTTTTTTTTTTTTTTTAATTCAAAACCCAAGTGGAAGTGATTCTTGAATGGGAGATACCACAGAGAGCAAGCTCAGATCGTCACTAAGATGAATGAGACTTTATAAAATGTGCGAGGGGAGACCACACTGGCCCCCAAACTCACTAAACAGTTGAGAGTGGCCTTGATAATGAGTGTTGTTTCTGGCCTCTGTGTCCCAGGTACTGGACTCACAGGCATGGGCTACCATGCTTTGCTCTTGGGCAGAGTTTAGGAATAGAGCTGGAGTCTTTTATTTTTAAGGAAATATGAACATATTTATTAGGATGCTCACTCAATAATGAACATGTTATCACTTTCTTCGTGTGAGGGAGAATGCACCTGACCCATGCGGTGGGAAGAACGGGATAAGGGCTCCCAATACAGGCATCAAACGGCTCTACAAGACATCCCTATTTACCAAGGAGAGGATGTTTCCTGCTAGCATTGTCTCTGCTATAAGTTCCAGCCAAATAGTCACGATCTCCACAGAATCCCTTTGAACTGATACTGCCTCAGATACGGGAGAATATCAGGCTGCATACATCAAAAACACACAGGACATTTATAAATGGCACCCAGACATAGGCCCAACATCAAGTTTCTTCAAATGATAAGGGTGGGAGAGACTGCTACCCAAAGAAAGTTCCTCAATGGCAGTAACATTTATGGATATCTTATATCAAAGGCACAAGGGACCAGGGTTGCTGTCATCCTACCCTGTGCAGTGGAATAAGTTTGCAGATGAATGTATACACTGTCCCTGGCTTAAGTTAATCCTGGTTCTTCCTGTTGTTAAATGGTGACATTCTGCCTTTCACCTATCCTAGCTATCATTTCAAATTTTTTTTAAGACTAAAAAATAGTAGAAGAGAATGAGGAGATGGTGAAAAACAACCCGGTTAAGCAAAAACTAAAAGTCGGGCGTGGTGGTGCACACCTTTAATCCCAGCACTCGGGAGGCAGAGGCAGGCAGATTTCTGAGTTCGAGGCCAGCCTGGTCTACAAAGTGAGTTCCAGGACATCCAGGGCTATACAGAGAAACCCTGTCTCAAAAAACCAAAAAAAAAAAAAAGACAAAACTAAAAATACAAAACGCAGATGATAATATGATAGTAACTGGCTGAAAGTTGTGCATGCTAACAGACAATAGGATACACAAACAGGGCAGGAGTAGACAGGAAGGGGCAGAGGCCACAGCCTACACCAAGAGCCTTTCCATAGACTGCTGAATGGACTGGATCTGCTGCTTTAGTTGAGAGCCTTCCTTGATGGTAACAGAACAGGCGAGGACTGGCCTGGAGACTGGCAGCGCCCACTGTCATCACAATGAACTCAGAGATGCCTCTGTTGAGGGTTTTGGTGGCTTCATTGGCTCCTTTCCAAAGCTGCTTGTAGTTACATGACTGCTGAACAAGGTCCAGCAGCTTCTTGGTGAGATGGGCATCTGCGAGGGGATAGGCCTTCGGATTCACATCAGCCTCCATCATGGCTGCGGTGCGCCAGCTTCGCCGCTACGCAGTCCACATCAAGACAGACTGAAACGCCGCGCCGAGTTGGAGTCTTGGCATCTCTTGTATCTCTCTCAGGCTTACGCTATCCTCTCTCGTAGATCTCTTTCATCCATGTGGCCAAAGAAAGCATTCTGAACATCCAATAATCCACTCACAAGTACTGAAGCAAAGCAGACCTGTCTCTAGACAGCAAGGGGCACTTACTGACTGTTGTATGTCCCCCACTTCTCCCCTCCTCTGCAGAATTATGTTCTAGTCTTCTCTATTTTTATCTAATGTGTTTGGCTGTTTTCCTTTTATATACGTCTGTGTGCCACATGTGTGCCTAGTATCCACCGAGTCCAAAAGTGTGCCTCAGATTTCCTAAGACTGGAGTTACTGACAGCTGTGAGCCTCCATTCGAGTGCTGGGAGTCAAACCTGCATCCTCTGGAAGACAACCACAGAGCCCTCTCCCCAGCCTCACAGTTCTAATAAAGAACTATTAAAATAGGATCCTAATGAATGGAATTATTTTATATGGTTTAAATTTTTTGTCATCTGCCAACTGTCTTTAAAGACTGTAAGGGTAGCAAGAGATGATAACCTGCCTATGATAAAGGCCATAGCTGACATCCCTATAACAAAAGACAGGTTGACAACTATAACAACAGACAAAAAGGAGCCTGCAGATTGAAGACCCAAAAACTTACAAGTTGAATGGTGTTTCAGCGCTTGGGGCCAACGGAGCAGACACAGCCATGTGTGTGTGTGTGTGTGTGTGTGTGTGTGTGTGTGTGTGTGTGTGCCACTGAAGACAGACAGAGGGGACCTGCCAGGCACATCTGTTCCAATTCTTCTTAGCCCCTTCTTGTAGCATCTCATTCTTGGGAATAAGGCAGGACCCTCTGGAGTTCAGGGCTTCATCTCTTTCTGGTCAACCCAGCAGCAGGAAGACGGAGATTTTATGGCTATCCCTGGGGAAAGACAAAGTTCAGGTTTTGATGACAGCCTGGATGAAGACACGCTGTGGCTCACCTTGGAAAAGAACGTGGGATGGGAGAGGCAAGAGGGCAGGAGAGGGTCAGAGAGAAACCTTGCTTTGGAGCCCTTCACTCTGGGGTGTCAGTTTCTGAACATCAACATTCTCTAATCTGAAATCCACTCCCCTAACTCTTTAAGCCAACATTGGACCAAATTCCCCCAAACAGGCCAGTGTAGTCACCCAATCCTCAGCCGCATGTCTCCTCTCAGGACACTGGATGCTGACGGCTCCATCAAGAGGCAGCCTCTGCAGGGCTCAACCCACCAGATCTCCAATTGTGTCTCTATAGGCACAAAAGAAAACAGGGAGCAAAGTCAAGCTGTGAGCTCGGTTTTTCAGCCAGAGACTTCCCGTGGAGCAAAGACAACCTGTGGGCTCGGCTTTTTCAGCCAGAGACTTCCCGTGGAGAAGTTCCTATTTGGGTTCCAGCATGTTCAAGCAGCATGGAGGACAGTAAAGCTCGTGGTTATTTCTTAAAAGTCTTCATCCTATCACCAACCAGCTTGCAGGGCTTCGGGGCATGACAGTTTTGACACCAGTGATTCTGAACTAGAAGGGCGGGGTAGGGTGGGGGGAGTCACTATCGTAGTTAGGAGAGTCTCAACCTGAATATGATAAACACTGTGATCAATGTGTCAAGCATAACATAATATCCTATTAACATATTCTATTTTTTTATGCTCTTATGGATCAGTTAAAAAATAAAAAGTGTATTGGGGATGGTGGTGTGGACCTTTAACCCCGCACTTGGGAGACAGAGACAAGCAGAAGATTTCTATGAGTTCAAAGCCAGCTTGATCTACATAGTGATTCCTGGACAGCCAGGGCTACATAGATACTGTCTCAACAAACCCCACCACCACTACAGTCCAGTAAAAAATAAATAAGGACAAAAGGTATCATGGGCTGAGGAGATGTCTCAGTCAATATTATTAGTGCCTGCCATGAAGGCACAAGGACCAGAGTTGAGATCGCAGGTGTTCACATAAACGCTGGGGGAGAAGCATGAGGAAGAAGGGGACAAAGACGAGTAGATCCTCCCAGCTAGCCAACCGGTGAGCTCTGGCTTCAGTGAGAATAAGGAAGTGAGTGGCTGAGGGTGGCATCTGATGTGGCTTCTGGCCTCCACATGGATGTGCACACACGTGCATATGTACACACATGCACAAATATACATAGCGTGTGCATAATGGTGAGCTAGTTAATTATAATAATGACAGGTCATATAGCAAGGTCATAAACTAGTTAATTACAACAGTGATAGGCTATATAGCAATACCTTGACTCAAAGCACTGAGATAGATAGATAGATAGATAGATAGATAGATAGATAGATAGATGAAAGATAGATAGATAGATAGATGAAAGATAGATAATAGAAAGATGATAGATATTAGATAGCTAGGTGATAGATAGATAGATAGACAGGTAAATAATTAAATAAATAAATAAACAAATAAGTGTGTGTCCTTTGCATGAGAATCTTGTGACACTTTTGGGTTTGTTTTCTTGTCTGCTTCCAGACAGGGCCTCATGTAACCCAGGCCAACACTTGAGAACCAATTTGACCTTCTGATCCTCCTGCCTCTACTTCTGAAATGCTAAGACTCAGACATATCCCACCATGCCTGGCCTTTAGTTTAGATTTGTAAAAAGCCTCCCCAAGCTAGGAAGCCAAGCCAAAGACTCGGCATTGGACTGTGCCTCTGGTTCCTCTACCATGGGATGAATGTCTCTCTCGTCAAGGTCCCCCAGATGCTGAGGTTTCTGGGCCAGCACTTAAGTCACCCACAGAAACAAGGTAGCAGGGAAGTTTATCCAATGAGCAGGCAGCATTAAGGTGTGACTCCTTAAAGCAGGCAGTCACACGTAGCAATGTGACATTCCAGTCCCAGTGCAAGTGGTGTGAGCTTGCCACCATTTCTATTACAAAGAGCATAGATTTGAATACTAGTGATATGGATGAGCTTATTTATTTTTACATAAAAATTGAATCTTGGTTATACTGCAGATGAAAGGAATCTTCAACACTTTTCAGAATTGAAAATATTATGATTTTATAACTGTCAATGCTCAGACTATTTCCTGGATAAATGTTATACAAAGTATCAAAAACATCAGAAATCCACAGGATATGGGTCTTATAATAATTTCATTATAATTAGATTTTTGACTAAGAGATATATCGGCTCCTGCGGTACCCCCTTCACAGTTCAAAAAAAGATATTGAGCATCGTAACTTCCATATGGAGTTGTTCCAGCTGTGGCAAGGTAGCCACTGGGCAAGAATTGACCTAATTCATCTACAGACAAAAATACTGTCTAGGAAAGGGCACGTGATAGTCAACAGTTAGCTCTGCCAAGACAGAGTAATCTAGCCCTTCATAATTCTTGCTTCATGTAAGGTCTGTCAGATGGTTCTGAGCCAGAAGGCTGAAGACAGCTGCTCCAACATTATGAGAAATATAGGGGATCTCTGATAGGGTTGAAGACTATTTATAGTTTCATAATCAAACTTAAGTTGTTTAGTATTGAGGAAAATGATGTAGATTTGAAAGGACTGTTTCCAGATGGTAATTTAAATTAAAATCAAAACATAATTCAGGTATAGAATAGCAAACTCTTTAAGTTAGGATTGATGTTAGAGTAATGTACCTAAATTGACAAAATTGATGGAATGA
>NC_034598.1:49168871-49174580 GCF_900095145.1 Mus pahari | reverse complement strand
TGTGTGTGTGTGTGTGTGTGTGTGTGTGTGTGTATTTCATTCAAGAATCCAGAGCATTTTGGCAGGTGGCAAGGAACTCAGGCAGCTACTGGTATAGCAGAGCAATTTGAGCAGCGGCATCAATTAACTTATGCAACAGTAACCCTCCATCCTAGCTGACCCAATGATATAGGCATGGCATAAATGCAACACAACATCCATCAGATCCAGTAATTCAGTTCAAGAGTGGAGGAGATTTGACCCAAAAGAAGCCCCAACACATTCAATCTTGACATCTGAACCCAAGAAGGGGATCTGTGGCTCTTCTAATGGTGTCTAGCTCATAAAGAACAGAATCAAATGAAAAGACTGGTCAGAGATGGCCAGTTTGGGGAGAGAAATTTTAACTTTTTCAAAGAGGCCATATTATCTTTGGCAAAATCATGTCAACAAGAAAGGAAGTCAACAGAGAACTGAGCATGGGGTTGGCAAAGCTAGAAGAAAGAAAAGGCCTGCCAGCTGACTGAGGAACTTTCAGGGGCAGGGGAGGGGGGCACTAAGTATGAATGGAACAGATAGGGTTGAAAAACATAGAAGCCAGTCTTTTAATGAAGCTGAATGCAGACTCTACAGTAATTTGAGAAAAGAAATAACCACGTGTTCAAATCACTTCCTGGCTCTGTTTTTTTCCCCAAAAGTACTCACTTGGAATGATTGCGAACGGACATGTGTAAGAAGCTGGGAGTCATGGTACAGACATGCCTGTAATCTCACCCATCTGGGAGGATGAAGGATAATCCTGAGCTTGGGGCCAGCCTGGCTGTGTAATGACACCATGTCCCAAAACAATAACAACTACAAAACCAAAAGACTTTCACGGCAAAGGGTACGCTAAGGATGACACGCAGCTGCAGCCCCCTGGAGACACACAACTATCCCTACTCACAGCTGAGGGTAACCCCGCCCACAGTATGTGAGCACTGGGTCTTTGAGGTCTTGCCAGGCCTGTACACTTGAGCTGATGAAGCAAACAACCCCTTGGTTACTGCAAATTCTTTCTTGTTTTACTTGGCATTTCTGTAGTCAGTGGATCAACCACATTTCTTTTATTTACTGATATTTCTCTTGTGTGACTTTCTAATTGAGCAGTGGAGTTAACTACCCCCGAAAAGTTGTTATGACTTTATTTACCATATTAACCATTATTCCTGCTACACTTAAGGTCTGTCAGATGGTTCTGGGCCAGAAGGCTGAAGACAGCTGCTCCAACATTATGAGAAATATAGGGGGCTGTCCAGGTATCAGCTCTCTCTGCGAATTGGTTAAGTTTTGGAAGCTATGTTTTTGTGCTTCCTATATATTCAGATAATATGTAATTCATTCTTGGATCTCTGATAGGGTTGAAGACTATTTATAGTTTCATAATTAAACTTAAGTTGTTTAGTATTGAGGAAAATGATGTAGATTTGAAAGGACTGTTTCCAGATGGTAATTTAAATTAAAATCAAAACATAATTCAGGTATAGAATTGCAAACTCTTTAAGTTAGGATTGATGTTAGAGTAATGTACCTAAATTGACAAAACTGATGGAATGAACTTTATTATCTTGATACTTTCAGACAGACTCTCCTCGAAGCTTCTTGGATAAGGCTGGACATCTCCCAGTCACTTGCTGTGGTATCTAGAGAAGTTGTTCATAATTGGTAAATACCCACTTGTGACTATACAAATACATTTTTGTAATTTAAAATATTCTAGTTCCAGGCCAAAAAATAAAGGCAAAAAGAAAAAAAAATTGTTTTATAAAACTTAGACCTGTACACTGGCTGCCATTATACAATTGGAAAGCGACAGAAAAAATAAGACAGTGTTTAAATATTGCCCTGATGAGCGTGCATGAATTGGATGTTGCCATTTAGGTTTCATACTGTTTGGCTGTCCATACGCCAATGGGGGCCTTGATGGAAAAGCCTGACCTCTCTAAGTGAAGACTTTGGCAGAAGGAAAGATGTAACTACAGTTCAGCTTTCACCCAGATGGGAATTCAGAGGTTTTTATTTATTTTCATTTTTTCTGTGTGCGTTCATCCATGTGGTGTATCGATATTCATGTGAAGTGTGTGTATGAGACACGCTTGTGGAGGCCTGAGGGTGGCATCTTCTTGGCTCACAGTACGCTGACACCAGTTAGTATGGCTTGCTACCTTGCCCCAGAAATCCCTTGTCTCCAACTTCCAAGTCCTGAATTACAAGCTTCGACACCCACACAGCATTTCTGTGAATTCTGGGGATGCCAGATCTAAACTCTGATCATAATGTTTGTGTGGCAAGTGCTTTATCCACTGAATCATCTCTCCAGTTCATTATTTATACGCTTTTCCCCGTGTAAGCCTGTGGAGGTCAGAGGACACTTCCTGGAATCCTATTTCTCCTTAAGCTCCTTTTCTGATAAGCCGTCTTACCTGCCCTGTTTGGGTTTTTTGTTTAAGACAGGGTCATAAGCCATCCAGGTCCAGTTGATACTCAGGATGTTTTGGCATTTTTAACTGTGGCTCTAGATAGATTTCCTGCCCAGTAACTGCTTTTTAAATTTAGCATATTTCTGCTTATTTGTCCTGGTTGGCTTTTTTTTGTTGTTGTAAAGAATTATTTATTTATTTTATGTATATGAATACACTATAACTGTCATCAGACACACCAACAGAGGGCATCTGATCCCATTATAGATGGTTGTGAGCCACCATGTGGTTGCTGGGAATTGAACTCAGAACCTCTGGAAGAGCAGTCGGTGCTCCTAACCACTGAGCCATCTCTCCAGCCACCACCACCCCATTGGCGGTCTATTGCTGTGAGAAAAAAAAAAAAAAAACAGAGAGGAAAGGGTTTATCTCATCTTATTCCTTACAGTAGGTCATGAAGGGAAGTCAGGACAAGAACTCAAGGCAGAAACCTGAAGCAAGAGGCCTTGGAGAGGCACAGTTTATTGCTTGCTAGTCAAGCTTGCTTGATCAGCATGTTTTATTATATCGCCAGGGAGGACTGCCTGCCCGGGAAGGGGACCAGTCATTAATCAGGTAAATACCCCGCAACACACAGACTTGCCTACAGGCCAAGTCTTTCGGGGGCATTTTCTCAAGGGAGGTTACCTCTTCTCAACTGTGTCTAACTTGTGTCAAGCTGACAAAAAACCAAACAAACAAACAAAAGGAAAACAAACTAACACAGTCTTGATACCAGGCTTGGGGTCACCCTTTTATTCACACAGATGAAAGAAACAAAAGAATAGCATTTAAATGGAAAATAAAATGTAATTTCAGCACTTTAAAGGCAGAGGCAGAAGGATCACAAGTTTGCGGTTATCCTAGGCTATGGGGTGAGTGAAAGGCCAGCCTGGGCCACACATTGAAACTCTGTTTCAAAAAGGGGGGGGGAGGATCCTAACTCAACTAAAGCCCGGTTTGCCTACCAGCTGTCTTAGGCACATTCCTTTTGCTCTGAAGAGGCACCTTGACCAAGGTAACTTACAGAAGAAAGAGTTTATTGGAAAATTGCTTATGGTTTCAGAGAGTTGAGTCCATGACCGTCGTGGAAGGGAAGGGAACACGGTGGCAAGCAGGCACCAGAGTTGAGAATTTACCTGTGAAAACAACAATTAGCTCTAAAACGTACATAATTTAATAGTTTTCATTTCGGTTCTTCAAAGACAAGATCCTCTGTTTAGCCCAGTCTGACTTCAAACAAACTTCCTGCATCCATTTCCCAAGTGATGGGAACTCAGGCATGTACCACTATGCTCAGCCTATAACTTAACTTTTACTATTAGGATTATAAAATTGCAAGAAATCAGTCACCTGGTAGTCATCCAGCAACTTTACTGTCCCCTACCTTCTTTACTATGAAGCCATGACTAGCCATGCTTAACTCAAGCAAAGTCAGGCCCTGTAATCACGTGTGGCATATTTGCCACAATTCTTGGTTCATATACCAAGAATTAAACTTAATAGATGACTGATTAGACTGTGTCTATTTCTTTTGGAAAGTATATTACTGGCCTTGGCAGAGTTTCCCACTACTTCTGGAGCTACTGAAGCTCAACAGATACAATATCAGCTTGTTAATAAGAATTGAAAGTGGCCTGGAGAAATGGCTCATTGTGTAGAGTCTTGCTACTGGCAGCCCAGCTGGACAACCTGACTCAATTACCTGAACCCACATAGTGGAAGGAGAGATCTGACTTCTACAAGCCTCTACATTCACACCACGGTACCCCTGTTCTTCCAAATAAATAAACGAAAGTAGTTCCTAAGAATTAATGCAAAGATGTCTCAAGGCAATCAACAAATAATTGCTATTGCTTCTCTGTGGTAAGTCTAACGTGTAACAGTTAAAAGTCAGGGCCGAGTCTCGTTCTTAGCACCTAACACTGCAGTTGGGCGTAATGCCCAGCGTGGGCTGATTGAGTTCAATTGAATCTTGAGCTGCAAAAGAAATGAGCTGGGTTAAGTAGGGACTGGGAGGAAACATTCTGAGCTGCAGTCTTATGAGCAATTATCTTCAGGGAGCGAGGTACTTGCTGTTCTTTTCTGCTTTATACTTTTGGCGTTTTCCCCAAACCACGACTTCAAGGGCTGCAGCACAAGTTTGCTTCTAGAAAACAACGAGACCCTTCTCTCTCATTCTGTTTGAAAGTGTGGTTTTTACAGACACCGTGCGGCCACACAGACAGTCAAACACCGCTGCGTGCGTGCGTGCTGCAGTTCACCGATGGCGGACCGCATAGAGGCCGCGTTCCGTGAGATGACGTCACCTCACTGTGTGCCGGCCGTCTAAGTTTGTATAATACACTCCACGGCTTTAGTACAAGGATGACAACCACTGGCACATTCTCTGAATGTTTTTCCATAATCAAGTGGCATGTGTCTGTAGCTCTATAAAAACAATGAGGCAGCCTCGAGCAAGACCGACTTCCTTCCCTCTCTGCTTCCCACTCCACACCGGGCTATGCTCTGAGGTCTTCTAACTCACTATTCTAATTTACTGCCACATTTCCAAGCAATGTATTCATGCAGTTTGTTTTTGATATCTCATTTTCTATTGATTCTTCCTGTGGACTATGAGACTTCATCTGTTTCATCGATCCGCTCCTCCCCTTCCAAAGTATCGAGGGTAAAAAGTGAACAGAGAGATATGAAGCGTTACAACATAAGGATTGTGCAATCATTTCCAAAAGGTTTCGTTTTCCCTCGAGTTGATAACTGTTTTTATTTGCTTAGATTTGGGTGTCCCTGTGACTTCCTGGCTTTGTTTATTGCTCTTCTAGGACAAAACGCCATCATGCTGGGAACCAACCAAAAAAGAAATAATTGCATCCTAGGATAAGCTCCAAGACCTGGAGGAAATGAAAGCCGGATAAATTCGTGACATTTAGAACAGAAATTAGAACAGTCTAATTCCTTGCCTTTGCTAACACTTTGACCTCAAAAAGTTAAAAGGAAGGGGCTGGAGATGGCTCAGCAACTAGGAGCCTTCCATGCTCTTGCATAGTACCTGGGTTTAGTTCCCAGAAACCACACAGCAGGAAAAAAAAAAAATTGTCTGCAGTTCCAATTCCAGGGGCTCTGATGCCCTCTTCTGGTCTCTTTGGGCACTGCGTGAACAAACATACAAACGGATCAAAAACAAGAAGAGAGAGAGAGAGAGAGAGAGAGAGAGAGAGAGAGAGAGAGAGAG
>NC_034598.1:49157975-49165058 GCF_900095145.1 Mus pahari | reverse complement strand
CAAGCCAGTAAAGAACATCCCTCCATGGCTTCTGCATCAGCTCCTGCTTTCTGACCTGCTTGAGTTCCAGTCCTGCATCCTTTGGTGATCAAAAGTATAGAAATGTAAGCCAAATAAACCCTTTCTTCCCCAACTTTCTTCTTGGTCATGATGTTTGTGCAGGAATAGAAACCCTGGCTAAGACAATATAATACATAGTAAATGAAATATAATAATATACAGTATGTAATGTTTAATATATAATATATAATTAAAAATGTATACTTATATGTGCTGTATATAATATGTATATATTATATGCTATGTGTTATATTATGTATTATATATTGTATATGTTGCTATATGCTATATATGTATATATGTATTATATTTATTTAATTATATGTTTATATGTATTATATGTATATAATATGTATTCTATATTATATGTTAGATGTTATATAACATACTATATATTAAATATTATACACATATATTATTATATGTGTGACATGTTTTATATTTTTTTTATATACATAGAAGCAATATTGCTTCTATAAAGATACCAAAGATTGTTTTGAGTCACCTTAACCACTTAACTTGCCAGAACAGGCCAATTTTTTTGTTTGTTTTCATGGATATTGAAGGTCTTCTTGTGGTTTTCACCTTTAAAGATTCTTCCTTCAATCCCCTTCTCACAGCACTCTCAAATTTGGCTCAGAGATAGTTTGCCTGGCTAGCAGCTAATCAATAAACTTTTCATTATAGTTGGACTGAGTCACCAGGCAGTGATGGCACATGCCTTTGATTCTAGCACTCAGGAGGAAGAGGCAGGTGGATCTCTATGAGTTTGAGGCCAGCCTGGTCTACAGAGATAGTTCCAGGACAGCCAGGGCTACACAGAAAAACCCTGTCTCAAAACAACAATAATAATAATAATAATAATAACAATAACAATAATGGGACTGAGTCTATGGCTCTTCCCCAGGGTTCACAAATTCCATAGCACTGTTAAGAATGTTAATGTTTCTTTTTAGAGATTAAGACCTCACTGTTTAGCTTCACTGTCCTGGAACTCCCTACATAGATGAGGCTGACCTTAAACTCACTAAGATCTGACTGCCCCAGCCTCTCGACCACTGGATTAAAGACATACACGCAGACAAAGCACCCATAACTCAGACACCTAGAATAAAGTTAAATAAATCTTTTAAAATATTTTCTAGAGCTGGGCGTGGTGGTGCACGCCTTTAATCCCAGCACTCGGGAGGCAGAGGCAGGCGGATTTCTGAGTTTGAGGCCAGCCTGGTCTACAGAGTGAGTTCCAGGACAGCCAGGGCTACACAGAGAAACCCTGTCTCGAAAAACCAAAAAATAAATAAATAAATAATAATAATAATAATAAATAAAAAATTTTTAAAAAAATAAAATATTTTCTAAAATTTAACCAGAAGCATCCATTGGCCCAGGAAGATAGCTCAACCAATAAGCCCCTTGCCTCGAAAACTCAAGGACATGAATTCAACCCAGAACCCACATAGAAGCACTAGGCATAGTAGCATGTGTTTGTAATCTCAGCACTGGGAAAGCAGAGACAGGGGGATTCCTGGCCAGTAGGTCCTGCCTCATTGATGAGACCCAGGCAAAGGAGAGAGAAACCTCATCTCAACATGGATGAACAGCGTTCCTGAGGATAACTCTCAAGATCGGCCTCTGGCCTCCACACACACATTTGCTAATACAATCAAACTCATGTGAGCATGAACACACAGAGGGACATAGATGGACAGACAGCAGACATGTGCATGCGCGCGCGCGCGCACACACACACACACACACACACAAAGCACTTACTGCCTTTACAATGTCTATTCTCCTAAATCCAGGTGTCTTCCTAGTCAAATATATTAAACTTTAAGGGACAAGCTCCTGGTTTGGAATGTGGCCATTCAGTGGAAGGGAAAGAAAGATGTTGCAGGCAACCTCGAAGAATATAAGGAGGTTGCACTGACAATAAAATGGTAATAACGAAGAGGGCCTCACTTCACTGAGCCAGGGGATAGTAGGACAGTCCATTTGTCTGGAGTAAAACACAAAGAAGAATTCATAAAGAGAATTAATGCCTCCTGTCAATCACCGCAAACCTCAGCTGCAGAAGAGGTTGAAGTTAAGCGTTTGTATAGCATCAGAGTGGAAAGTGGGAACAGGGAAAGCATGTGGGCAGGGTTGCTATTGTGTGACTGTAGAGGGATAGTCACAGGATCTGCAGCTCTGGTCCTGGGCTGACCCAGTTGAGATCACATAAACAGAAAACCATTCACTAGAAGAGGAATAGTAAAAACCGGTGGGAGAGCCAAGCGTTAGATCCAAGACATGACACTACGGTGCAGACCAGCATACTGGCAAGGTTTAGCAGGGGCAGGTGGAGCTTGAGGCCATAGGATGGAGTATGCCATCCAATGTCAGGAAGAGTTGGACGAACTGGTATAAGACAAGAGACCAGGAGGGTTGGTTTCCTGGGATCCCTAAATACCCCAGACAAACTTCGAAAGGCTCCGTGAGGTCAGTCAATGCCTGTGGAGGAGGGCCAGATTTCAGATACACCGATCAGGTCTCAAGCCTGAATATGTAAACCTAGCACCATCACATGAAACCACCACTGAAGCCCGTGGAGAGCTATCTGCCTCTGGAACCTGGATAATGAGTCGGATCCCTGTGCACAGAGACCTGGGGCTGGGGCTTGTTCGTTTGCTGTTTGTTTGTTTGTTTGATCAGGGTTAGGGTTAGGGTTAGGGTTAGGGTTCCAGAGAGGAAGACCGTGACTGTCACCACTGATAAACACTTCTCATTATGAGAAAGGAATGAGAATGGCTTTGATTGTGTAGTGGAAACCTGTGGCTTGTCCCAGAGGTGAGGATCCCTTTGCTCTAGTCTGGAAGCTCAACAGAAGGAGAATTGGCTGGAGGCAGAGTCAGGGTCAGGGTCAGGGTTAGGGTTAGAGTCAGGGTCAGGATCAGGGTCAGGGGTTAGGGTTAGGGTTAGGGTCAGGGTCAGGGGTTAGGATTAGGATTACGGGTTAGGGTTAGGGTTAGGGTAAGGGTCAGGGTCAGGGTCAGGGGTTAGGGTTAGGGTTAGGATTAGGGGTTAGGGTTAGGGTTAGGGTCAGGGTCAGGGGTTAGGGTTAGGATTAGGGGTTAGGGTCAGGGTTAGGGGTTAGGGTTAGAGTTAGGGGTCAGGGTTAGGGGTCAGGGTCAGGGATTAGGGTTAGGGGTCAGGGGTTAGGGGTCAGGGTCAGGGGTTAGGGTTAGGGTTAGGGTTAGGTTTAGGGGTCAGGGTCAGGGTCAGGGGTTAGGGTTAGGGTTAGGGGCAGGGTCAGGGGTTCGGGTTAGGGTTAGGGTTAGGGTTAGGTTTAGGGGTCAGGGTCAGGGTCAGGGGTTAGGGTTAGGGTTAGGGGTCAGGGTCAGGGTCAGGGGTTAGGGTTAGGGTTAGGGGTTAGGGAATGGATGAAGTCGGTTACGGAGTCATTTCCTCTGGCCTACAAATGCCTTCTTTGCTCAGCTACTGTGCAAAGCTCCCCTAGCCTTTCCAGGTCGCCCTGGTCAGACCCTGCAGCAGTCTACTCAGAGGTAGGGTTTCCTCACAGCTTTTTGCAGTCTACCCCTGTTGTTGCTGTAAGAGCAAACCCTTCCACTCTGGTATCAGCATTGGCTCCAGGAACAGACCTGGCTATGGGTTGCCATTCTCTCTGCACTGGGAAGCCCCCCTGGCCAGCTCCTACCTCCTAGGTCTCCAGCACCCTCCAGCCAGTGTCTTGTCCTCAGTGGTCTGAGACTTGGGGGTGGGAGTGTGTGTCCTTGGAAGCATAGAGATTCAAATAACCTCAGGATGCAGAGTTGGAGTTGCTTCCCACAGCTTCCACCTCCACCAAATCCCAGCTATTCTCTTTTCAATTCTCCCAATCACCTGCTAGCAATAAACAATCAATTTTTTTACTTCTCTTATTTCTTAATTGCGTACATGTGTGTGATGTGTGAGGTTATGCTCATGTGACTATAGGTAACCTAGGAGGACAAGGGCATCAGTTCTCTTCACAACCGTAGCTACAAGGGGTTGTGAGCTGCCTGGCGTGGACTCAGGAACTGAATTCTGGTCCTCTGAGAAAGCCATCTCCTCAGCCAAATTATTCTGTTTGTTTGCTTTTCCCTGCCCCTATAGAGTCTTCCCCTGCCCCTATAGAGTCTTGCTGTAAATCCCAGACTGTCTTGTCCCCCAAGTACTGGGATTACCTTCATAACACCACTCATAGACATATACAATGATATGCACTCATGCACACACAATATACATATTTTTCCTGTGCTAGAGACTGAAACACATATACTAGACAAGGGCTCCGACATGGATATGGTCTAGCAGTGATGTTTATTTTTAAGATAAATGATACTGGTATGGAAAATATATATGAGTTAGATGAGGCTATTTTGTAACTCTGTTAAACAAAAATAAAATGTTGGTGGATAGAAATTAAATAATTTAACAGGGAGAGCAAGGTATGGTAAAAAAAAAATGTAGGTAGTAAAACTGTCTCTCAAAGAGGACAGTAAATGTGAATGGTCACCTCTTCTATTGAAAGAAGTATTTCCAGTAATATTTTGAGTAGCTCCTGTAATTTTCTTTCTGCAAAATCCAAACTTAAGCCAGGTAAGGTGGCACATACCTGTTATGCCAGGACTCAGGCTGGAGTTACATCTGACAGGCAGAGAGATTTCCTACTGTGCACGTCCTTTGAGCTTAAGGGTATTAACTACCAAGCCTGATGGCCCGAGTTTGATCTCCAGGGACCCGTAAGGTGGAAGAAAGGAGAGAACTGACTCCTGCATGTTGTCCGCAGACCTCTACATGCACTCCACAATAAGAGCAAGCAAGCACACACACATGTGCATGCATACATAGGCACACACATATCAGACATGTACACATGCACATGTGCACACACACACACACACATAAAATGTAAAATGAAGAAAGTTACAAATTCAAGGCCAGGAGGAGAGATGGTAGGACCCTGTCTCAAAAGAAAACAATACGGCGCTGGAGAGATGGCTCAGTGGTTAAGAGCACTGACTGCTCTTCCAGAGGTCCTGAGTTCAATTCTCAGCAACCACATGATGGCTCACAACCATCTGTAATGAGATCTGATGCCCTCTTCTGGTGTGTCTGAAGATAGCTACAGTATACTCATACACATAAAAATAAATAAATAAATTTATGGAAGAAAGAAAGAAAGAAAGAAAGAAAAAAAAGAAAAGTAAAGAAAAGAAAAGAAAAGAAAAGAAAACCTACTGATGATTTCCTAAAGTAGTAAACTTAGACTCACAAACATATGCACAACTGTTGGCAGCTAAAATATAAAAGCCACCAAAATGTCTGTCAACTAACAAGTGGAGAAGCAAAATGTGGTATATTTATACAGTGTGTAAATCGACTGTGAAAATGAGTAGAGGGCAGGGTGGTGGTGCTTGCCTTTAATCCAGCACTTGGGAAGCAAGGGAAGGCAGGCAGGTATCTTGAGTTTGAGGCCAGCCTGGTCTACAAAGTGAGTTCCAGGACAGCCAGGGTTCAGTAAGACCCTGTCTCAAAAAAAAAAGAAAGAAAGAAAGAAAGAAAGAAAGAAAGAAAGAAAGAAAGAAAGAAAGAAGAAAAGCTAGCATGACTGTCTTCCTTGTAAGCACGCTTCAATGTTTGCCTTTCCAGTGAGTGAGCTAAGCAGTTGCTGGGTTCACAGCTACTAGAGCCTAGCAGCCCCTCTTAGAGACCAGCTGCACTGTCCTCAAAGCACCTTCAGACCGCCTGAGGCAAGTGTATTCCAGCTGGTCACTCCAGGCAGCTTGGCTTGGAGGACTCCCACCTCGCAATGACTAGTACCCCCTGTATGACCCTGTACCACTGTGGCTATTCTCCATCATGACACAAGGTGGTGCACTTCCCCTGTGAGTCAGGAAAAAAAAAAAAAGCCTGTGGTTGGTAAGGTGCCAGATTTAGGATCCATTGGTAAACTTGACCTGAGACTAGTACATATGCAAATCTGTAATCCGAGTCCTTCTCAGAGCAGGCTGTTTGCCAGGATTTCCAGGTGGGTCTGGGAGACCTCACCCGGAGGCCTATTTAGTACCTGCATCCAGTGTTGCAAAATGTTGCTCAACAATCTCCCAAATGGTCTTTGTGTTTCTGATCTTTATTGTGATTTCAGCTCCTGGGGTACAAAGAACAGACAAGACTCTGGCTTCCAGTTCTAGTGAAGAAAACCATGTTGACACTGAGATGTAGCTGAGTTACAGGGAGTCTAGGGTCTGTTGACACTCAAATCTCAGAATTCTAACACCAACCAGCCCACCAAGCATTTGAAAGACAGAGGCAGGCGAGTCATCTTTGGCTATATAGTTCAAGCCAGTTTTATGAGATTCTGCCCCATTTTCCCCCAAAAACTGCAACTCTAAATGGCCACCAAAGAACTCCAGAAATAACCAAGAATGGACACTACAAAGAACCAAACTTGGTGGCCGACTCCTATAATCCCAGCACTTAGCAGGAGGATCTGTGAATCTGAGGCCAGCCTTGTCTACACATTGAGTTCCAGAACAGCCATAGCTAGAGTGAGACATGGTCTTCAAAACAAAACAAAAACACTAATAGAAGGTTAAAAATACAAAAAGTTATTGAGTATTAAGAAGGGGAATAGTGGGGCTGGAGAGGTGGCTCAGTGATTGAGAACACAGAGTTCCTGGGTTCAATTCCCAGCAACCACATGGTAGCTCACAACCATCTGTAATGGGATACAATGCCCTCTTCTGGTGTGTGTCTGAAGACAGCTACAGTGTCATCATGTACATAAAATAAATAAATGTTAAGAAAGAAAGAAAGAAAGAAAGAAAGAAAGAAAGAAAGAAAGAAAGAAAGAAAGAAAGAAAGGAAGGAAGAAAGAAAGAAAGGAAGGAAGAAAGAAAGAAAGGAAGGAAGGGAAAGAAAGAGAAAGAGAGAGAGAAAGAAGGAGAAAGAGAGAGAGAAAGAAAGAGGGGAGAAGGAAGGAAGAAAGGAAGAGAGAGA
>NC_034598.1:49148349-49150819 GCF_900095145.1 Mus pahari | reverse complement strand
CACTACTTGGCCCAGGCCTTGCCTTGTGCTAGGTCATATAGAGTTTGGAAGACCAAGGAGCCTCTATTCCCACTGATGGCCGATTAGGTCATCTTCTGCTACATATGCAGCCAGAAACACAAACCCCGGGGGTACTGGTTAGTTCCTGTTGTTGTTCCACCTACAGGGTTGCAGCCCCCTTCGAAATAAATAAATCTTAAAAAAGAAAGAAAGAAATGACAATAAGAACATGTTCCCCCACCCCCACCCTGATCCCCATCCAGTGTTAGAAGCCACTTCTTTCACACACCCACTCTTGGAAGAGCCTCCCCCTCTCTACTCAAAATGTGTGAATTGTGTGTCATATGATTTTGTCTTTCTGGTCCCTGTTAACTGGGCCAGAGATAAAGATGGCCAAAGCCCACAAGTTTCTTTACCCTGACCAGTACAGCCTGGGTCCCAGAAACTTGACTGGAATGTTAAAGGAACAAAGACAGACACTGGAGGGATTAAAAGCAAGCTGGGCACAACATAGAGATGTAGGTATGACATCCTGGGGTTGCGTGGGCTGTTCTTGGATGGAGACGAACAGCTTCAAAGCAACAACTGGAACTTCAGGCTTTCACTACACACAACATAGAAAGGAGGACTTAGCTCAGATGTTGTCTGTAGGCAGCAGCCACAGGCTTTAGACATCCGAACTAGAGGAGGCTTTGCCATTTCTCTGAACCTGACCCTTGCATCCCCATGGGTCCAGGGCTTTGGCCTTAACCTGAGTCCGATGATGGACATTCATTCAGGACCTGTTTGGGTGGAGGCAGGTAGCATAACTGAAAGACAGCCGTCAGCCCCTGCTGTGTATAGTGAAAGACCTGTAATTCCAGCCTCTTGGTGGCTTAGGCAGGACTACCACCTCAGGGGTTCAAGACCAACCTGAGCAGAATAGTGATAACCTGCCTTAAAATAAGCAAAGACAAAAACCTTCACTGTTACGGTTTGATTGTGACATGGCTCCACCCCAGTTCATGTCCTTGATCTCTTGCTGTTTGGGAGAAACCCTCGACTGAGCCTTGCTGGAGTGTGAGCCTTACAGCTCTGCTCTCCTGCCCAGATGTGAGCATGTCCCACTGCTGTGGGCTGCCCACCACTGTACTCTCTCAATCTGTAAGTCAAGGTGACATGCTCCTCCATTCGCTCCTGTTTTGTTTATTTGTTATTATAGAGAAGACATTCAAGTAGCCCAAGTTTCTCTAGAACTCATAATATCTATGTCTGACCTTGATCTGAACTCCTGATTTTCCTGTCTCTGCCTTCTAACTGCTGAGGTTACAGGCTCACACCACCACACCCAGCTCCTAAATTGCTTTTATCTGGTATATTCTGTCAGAGCCAAGAGAGCAGTAACTAATACACCCAATCAGCTACCTGGTGACTCACCGGGTGGGCCCAAGAGGCTGCAAGTGAGTGAAAAAAAAGGACAGAAGGCAGGGTGAGAGCAGGGATCCTTGGAGCCTGAGCATATCTCCCTGGCAGGGTTTACAAGTTGCTTTAGCTTGGAGAGTTCTTTTTAACCTTCTGTTCTTCGACCTTTCCCTGGCTTGGAACTGAACTGAAACTATGTTCATAATTACAGTCCTAAAGACACACCTCTACTATGGTCTGAGAACACATAACTCCTTTGTTTAATCTCACAGAAGGAGTTGGGTTGTGACCAGATTTCTCTCCACTCTAAGATGGAACTGGGATTTTGGTGTTGACTGGATAGAGATAAGATTTGCATGCACTAAGCCAGTTCTGTACTGGAATGTGTACAACAAGTTGCACGAGAGAAAATGGGTCTGCTGTGTTCCGTGGGTGCAAAATTTACAGCGATGAGAAACAGCCCAGTGGTTGTATAGGTGTATGTAGGTGGAGGAGTGACTTAAAGACGTGGACGGGAAGACATGGAAAGATGATGAAACTCTCTATCTTGGTGCTGATGGTAATCACACCTGTTGGTGTGTTCATAGGGGATACAGTTCATTGTAATGAATGATAGTGTAAATATTTGAAAGGAAGTGAAAAGGATAGAGAGGTTTATTAATTCAACTTCTAATTATTTGTGACAATGAATATGGACTCTTGTTTCCAGAAGGAAAGTGAGAACTAGGTCCTGATTTTATTGCTTCTGCCAGGCTCAGCAGTGAGATTCTGGCTACAAAGCCCTCAGCTTTCTGAGAGCTAGCCTTGATTTTATTCTTTTTGTGAGTTCTGTTGTATGGTGGAGTGTTTCCTGGGGATGTCAGCTCATAGTACATATCATGTTTCATAATATAAAGTTTTCCTGGAGGTTCATAGAAAGCAATTAAAAAAAAAAAAAAAAAATCCCGGGTTACCCACCACACATTCTCTGGGATGAGGAGGAGCTGTTCTGTGGGTGTGCCCACTAGGTGGCAGTGTGGAGTAAAGTAGGGCAGGGATCTCAAAGAAGGTGGATTTTTTTTTTTTTTTT
>NC_034598.1:49143930-49148284 GCF_900095145.1 Mus pahari | reverse complement strand
TTTTTTTTTGAGACAGTGTTTCTCTGTATAGCCCTGGCTGTCCTGGAACTCACTTTGTAGACCAGGCTGGCCTCGAACTCAGAAATCCGCCTGCGTCTGCCTCCCGAGTGCTGGGATTAAAGGCGTGCGCCACCACGCCCGGCCAAAGGTGGAATTTCTTGATCCATCATCTGTTGAGTAAGTAAACCTGTTCAAGGACCAGTTGGCTTCTCACACCCATGGCTTGTTAAGCCACAGAGCTGTGCAGAGTCCCCTGTTGTGGAACACTGCGGTCCAGGAGTGACACAGCTGAACCTGGAGCAGCCTTGAGCACCCTTAGGAAACCTTCCCAAAGCTAGACCTTACCTTGGCGTGCACAAGGCTGAGACTATCCCCCTTCATAGTGACTTTGGGTCTCAGAGGCCCTAAACAGAGGGGAACCAATAAGTCTTCAATACCCAGGCTGTGCATGGGCACTGTCCTTGGAGCAACTCCTATCTTCTGGCATCAGATTCCAGTCCTTCAACATGCGCAGTTCAGCTGCGTCTGGACTTCCAGACCACTGCCTCTTCCTTCTCTTCATCCCCCGCTTGGCTTCAGTCCTTCTGTGGGACAGAATTCATAGACACCAGGGAACCATCATCTGAATCACTCCTCCTTGTGCTTTCAATATCCTGCTGACTCTGCACCTTCCACGTCCAGGAAGCAGCTGGTCCTCCTGGATAACCACAGTAACCACCGAGTACTTTGGTGCCACATAAACTCACACTCTCTGGCTAATGGTCCACTCTCAATAGTGCCTGGGACTATCTTATTCCAAATAGATTGTTTTAAAGACTTATTTTTTTATTTATGTATCTGTGCGCCTATAAGCCATGCGTGTGCAGATACCAGCAGAAAACGGGAGAGGGTGCTGGATCCCTTGGAGCTGGGGTTACAGGCAGTTGTGAGCCGCCTGATTTGGGTGCTGAGAACCAAACTTGTGACCTCTGGAAGAGCAGCATGCTCTCTTACCTGCTCAGCCACGTCTCCAGTCCCTGCATATAGATGTATTAAGTGCTAGTTTTCAGCACCACTGAACGAACCAGATCCCCACCTTCACCCCTTTCCTCTGCTTCCTGATCCTGCAGAGCTGCAGGCTGCCCAGAGGGGACCTGTTCCTTGGAAGCGCTTATGTGTCATGTCCCCCACCCCCACCCTTTGCCACGACTCCCCCAGAGCTTGAACTGGTGCTGACTTTTATCGGCCCACACCAGCACTTTCCACACTGTGTCATAACTTGTGGCTCGAGTATCTGTTGCTCAAAACTGCCCTGTCATAAAATCACACCGTGCAGGGGTTGGATAATAAAGGTGCCTCTGGAACCTTGCCTAGTTACAGTAGATCTCCCTCATTTTCACTGTCCTTTGATTTTTTTCAAAAGCGGGCATGTCCTGCTTTCAGGAAAAGACATAGACAGTAAAACATAAGTCACAGAATGACTTTCTGTGTCAAAGGAGCCATGGAAAGCATCACTCTGTCTTCCAAAGATATCATACCTGGAGGTTACATAGTCACCCCTTTCTGTTCTCTTACTTGCCCTTTATACTACCTTGCACACAGGTGTGTATACACACAGACACACATACTTGCACACACTCACAAACACACATATACACAACACACACACAGAGACACATATAGACATTCACAGACACACACAGACACACTCATACACAGAGACACAGAGACACACAGACACATTCACACATACAATATATACACATAATACACACACAGACATATAGATACATATATACACACAGACACAACCAAACTCACCCAGACACATTCACACACTCACATATACAATACACACACAGACACACACATACAGATACATATGTACACACAGAGACACAGACACACATGCACACAGACTCACAGATATTCTCACTCAGACACACTTACACACACACAGACACACACTCAGACACTCATAGACCATACACACATACACCATACACACACACTCACACACACACACAAACTCACACACACACAGATACCATACACACATACACCACACACACACACAGACATAGAGACACACACATATGCACACTCAGATACACATGCACACAGACTCACAGATATACTCACACAGACACACTCACACACAGACTCACACACATATACACACTCAGACACACATACACCATACACACACACACACAGAAACTCACACATACACCATACACACACACAAACTCATACACTATACACACACACTCACACACACACAGACACACACACATATGCACACTCAGACATACATACACACAGACTCACACAGATATACTCACACAGACACTCACACACAGACTCACACACATACACACACTCAGACACACATACACTATGCACATATACCATACACACACACACATACACACAAACTCACACATACACCATACACACACACATACACATACTGATTAAATCTACTTCCTCACTGCCAATCTGCTGCTTTCTGCTCTCCACTCTGACAAACGTGTGTAACAAGGAATGGGAGTTTCCAGAACTGTCTCAAATACAGATACTTATTTGCTTACTCTATGAACATTTATTCATTTGTGAGTCCTCGTGTAATGAAAATATATTTGATATATATCTCAATAGAGTCCTCAGTGTACATTTGATCTGACCTTGCAGGGTTTCACCTAGTGAATTTTCTGGCAGTTCTAATGGAGAATCCCTGTCTGTGCTCTGTCTTCACAGACAGCTGTAGCAGTTTATTGTCATGCTGACCCAGAGTCAACACTAGCCTGTCTGATGTTTGGCCCCACAGCTGCTTGGCTTCTATTTCCAGCAGATGTGCAGCCAGCACCATCAGACTGTATGGTCACAGCCCATGATGAGGACATACTGGTGTATCGGGGGCTGGCAGGTGGTGACCTGCCTCTCACAATACAGTGAAAATTGTAGTACAGGTCCAAGAGTGTCACCAATGGCTTCACAGATGTAATGTAATGTATGTATGTACATTATGTATGTATGTAGTGTACAAATATGTAATGTAAAATAAGAGTCGGAGCTTTGTTCAGACAAGAGGACCCAGCAACGAAGCTGTGATGGGCAGAGTTACCTCCAGCCAGGCTAGCCCACAGTCCTTCCCATTCTCTCTATTGGCTCATTCGGATCACTTTGAGCAGGTGCTATTTCAGACTTACCAAATCCAGGATGACTTTAAATAGGTGCTCTTTCAGACTTACCAAATCCAGGTTGTGAGTGCCTTTAATTCTAGCACTGGGGATCAGCAGAGACAGGAGGATCTCTGTGAGTTCAAGGCAAGCCTGGTCTACAAGAGAATTCCAGGAGAGACAGCTACACAGAGAAGCCACCCCTACCCCAAAGACAGGAAGGAAGGAAGGAAGGAAGGAAGGAAGGAAGGAAGGAAGGAAGGAAGGAAGGAGAGGAGGGTAGAAGAAGGAAGGAAGGAAAAAAGGGAGGAAAGAAGGAAGGAAGGAGAGGAGGGTAGAAGAAGGAAGGAAGGAAAAAAGGGAGGAAAGAAGGAAGGAATTCTGAGTATTGTACATATATCTGTGGTCCCAGGTCCCAGAACTGGTGAGGCAGAGACAGGAGGATCTCTCCACTCCCTGGCCAGCCAGTCTAGCCCATTTAATGAGTTCCAGACCAGTGAAAGACTCTGTCTCTAAAAATGATAGTGTCTGAGGTATGATACCTGAAGTTGCTCTCTGCCCCCCCCAACACACATACACACACTCACCACAGGAGACAGGAGACCATGCTCACACTCACTTGTGTATACACACACACACGCACACACACATTCATACTCAAGACTCCAGTAAAAGATGACTTTTTTCAATGTAATTCTAAAAAATGGATTAAGGGTCCAGAAACTTTTGAGAAATGTAATTGAAAAATAAATGCCTTTAATCCCAGCACTTGAAGCCAGCCTGGTCTACAGAGTGAGTTCCAGGACAGCCAGAGCTACACAGAAAAACCCTGCCCCCCCCCAAAAAAAAAGAGAAAAAACAACAACAAAAATCACATTCCATCTGAAAGTCCCTATTTTAGACTTATCTTAACCAAAGAGTATTCAGCAGAACCCTCATGTCTTAGTAAAGAAATGATATGAAGGAAACAGTGAGCCAAAACGTTCATCTTTAAGAGGTACACAGGAGATAGATTTTCATTCTTCAAACCTGAAACCTTTAAAAGCTGGTTGTCTCTGCTCGCTCTCTGCTCTCTGCTCTCTGCTCTCTGCTCTCTGCTCTCTGCTCTCTGCTCTCTGCTCTCTGCTCTCTGCTCTCTGCTCTCTGCTCTCTGCTCTGCTCTGCTCTCTGCTCTGCTCTGCTCTCTGCTCTGC
>NC_034598.1:49106581-49120515 GCF_900095145.1 Mus pahari | reverse complement strand
TTTAGTATCTGTTTGTTTTTAATAACATTGTGTAAAAAGGTTCCACATTTTCTGCATCCATTCCTCTCTTGAGGGACATCTGGGTCTGGGTTGTTTCCAGCTTCTGGCTATTATAAATATGGCTGCTATGAACATATTGGAACATGTGTCCTTNTTACATGTTGTAGCATCTTCTGGGTATATGCCCAGTAGTGGTATCGCTGGGTCCTCAGGTAATACTATGTCCAATTTTCTGAGGCACCGCCAGACCAATTTCCAGAGTGACTGTGCCAGCTTGCAATCCCACCAGCAATGGAGGAGTGTTCTTCTTTCTCCACATCCTCACCAGCATCTGCTGTCACCTAAGTTTTTGAACTTACCCATTCTGACTGATGTGAGGTGGAATCTCAGGCTTGTTCTGATTTGCATTTCTTTGATGACTAAGGATGTTGATCATTTCTTTAGGTGCTTCCTGGTCATTCAAGTTTCCTCAGTTGAGAATTCTCTGTTTAGCTCTGTTCCCCACTTTTTAATGGGTTATATATGGTTCTCTGAAGTCTAACTTCTTGAGTCCTCTGTATATATTGGATATTAGCCCTCTATCGGATAGGATTGGTAAAGATCTTTTCCCAATCTGTCGGTTGCTGTTTTGTCCTATTGACAGTGTCCTTTGCCTTACAGAAGCTTTGCAACTTTATGAGGTCCCATTTGTCAATTCTTTTTTTTTTTTAAGATTTATTTATTTTATTTATTTGAGTACACAGTTGCTAGCTTCAGACATTCCAGAAGAGGGCATCTGATCTCATTATAGATGGTTGTGAGTCACCATGTGGTTGCTGGGAATTGAACTCAGGACCTCTGGAAGAGCAGTCAGTGCTCTTAACCTCTAAGCCACCTCTCCAGCCCCCATTTGTCAATTCTTGAGATTAGAACATAAACCATTGGTGTTCTGTTCAGGAAAATTTCCCCTGTGCCCATATGTTCCAGGTTTTTCCCCACTTTTTCTTCTATTAGATTCAGTCTATCTGGTTTTATGTGTAGGTCCTTGATCCAGTTGGACTTGAGCTTTGTACAGGGAGGTAAGGATGGATCAATTTTCATTCTTTTACATGTTGACTGCCGGTACTATATAAATCTTAGTATTTTAGCTCTTTGGTAATAATTTTAAATAAATTTGTATTTTTTAAACTGATTTTTAGAAAAAGTCCCTGGGGAGGGGCCATGCCACCCACCAACACCATTTAGTAGATGAACAAGGAGATTGACTTCTTTTTGAGAAATGAAAGATTCCTAGCTCTGCTTCAAGGATGGGAAGATGTGCCAGGAACATCAGCAGACATGGCTACCAGAAACAAGACATAGAAAACCTATAGATATAGGTTAGTCTGCAAACTCAATCCTTTGAGAGTGGAATATACAGGATAGTAACCATAGGGTCCCCCAGTAATCCTTACATGGCTGTAATCCTAGCCCTATGTCAAGACACGTGGTACAGACTGAGTTCCATGGGAAACAATAAGAAAGACATTTGGTTTAGAAGAGGCATTGAGGCTTTAGACTGGAGCTAGGAACAATGCTCAGTTGGTGGACTGCTTGCCACCCAGCAAGCATGAAGCCCTGAGTCAAATCCCCAGTGCTGCATAAATGAGGGGTGGTGCCCCACATCTGCAATCCGGAGGTAAAGGCAAAAAGTTCAGAAGCTCAAGATCGTCCTCAGCTACAAACCAGGTTTCGAAGCACGTAAGAGCCTCTCTCCAAAAATAAATAAATAAACTGTAAAATTTAAAAGGAAAGTCTGTTCGGATGGGCTGACACTTGCAGGGAGAGCCAGGGACCTTGCTCTGTGGGACCAGGGCTAGGCTGAGTGTAGGAGGGTAGCCTGGCAAAGGTGTCAGCTTCCTATGGAGCTGTTAGCCCTGTGGGCACAGTCAGGAGGGTCAGAAAAGGGACAAACACCTGCCCCATGCCTGTCTTTAAGCTGCAAGCCTCTCCTGAAGGGTTCAGGACCTCAGCACGCAGGCCTCTTATTTAGCTTGGCAGCTTAACTCTGTCCTTGCCTAACCTTAGATCTGTTCCAAACTTTTGGCATCGGTATCCATCTCAACCCCCAGGGAGGCAGTTGCCATTGCCACATTGAATCCAGAGCAGGCAGGAACAGGTCAACTCCTGCCAGGAACTTATTCCAACTTCTAAATTAGAATCATTTACACATCAAAAGAATATGTAGAGTGTGCATATGGAGAGTTATGAAGCAGATTTGCTAAATAGCCAAAACTTTCCAGCAGTCAGAGTACTAGAATGAGGTAGACATTACCGATGTCCCATGCCCCCTTACCAGCCTGAGCTGTTGCCAGCAACCACACCATGCTAAATTCTTTTAGTCTCTCCTGTCTGTCTATCTGTCCCTTGCTCCCTTTCCTCCTGAGAAGCTGCCCGACAGTGACACTGAAGAAGTTGCTCTAAGATCCCTTCCCTGGGGCAATGTAAGCAACTTACAAGGCTTCCACCCAAACCCGAGTTCAATTCCACTGAAGTTCCACCTATGGAATCAGTTGTAGAGCGTGGTGGTGGTAGTGGGGGGTCTCTTACAGAAGCACGGGTAACCCCTGCATGGTTGACAGCTTCCCTGTAGCCACAAAAAAAAAAAAAAAAAATGGAGTTTCCCTCTCCAGTTAATCTTTCTCTGCAACAAATGTACTGTTACTTTAAAATAAAAATGTAACATAAAAGCAAAGGTGAAGTAGGAAGTGCTTAGCAGACACTATATTTCCTTGGCTCTAGACTGAAGATGTCTCAGCTCCAGGTAACTTTATTATATAATCACATCCAAAGTTTGGGGAACTATCTAATTCAGTTGCCTGTGAGTCCTGGATGTACTACATAAACCCATCTTCCTCTTGCCACCCACACCAGAAACTTGCAGCACATCCTAGTGAGCAAATCTTCATGCTGGCAAGGATTGTAAATGAGTGCCTCTGCTTCCAATGAATATTTATTAAGCAACTTCTCTGTTCAAGAAACAATCTCTTTTGGAGCCCCCTTGAGACCCACTTTCAAGAGACAAATAATGGCCCTATTGTAACTGCACAGCCAGACGCTGAGTCACGGAGGCTGCCAGTTTTACTTCTGTGACTCCTGCTTCTAAAATCATTACAACCCGTCCCAGCCTTCCCTGTGCCTTTTATACTTTTATAACTTGAGCTGTCACCATTATACACACTGTCTAGAAACAACTTTTAAAGTCAGGTCCCTCAAGTTGAGGAAAATTCTGTCCTTCTTGATAGCTCCTACACCTAAGAGAAGTAATCACAGTACATGAGAGTGCAGCTGTCCTCAGAGCCCAGAGGGCTCTGCTCTCGTAACAAAGTATATTGTTCTTCCAGAAGTGAGAGTTTGTTTCGAACTTGATAAATAAGCTCACAGAGCTGGTTTTGAGTAGATAAGATGTGAGGATGAGAGGAAGGTACCTGGGAACATAGCTCAGATGTCCTCCTTAAAGAGACTTAGTTGTGGTGTTATGAGACAGGAATGAATGTGTGAGGGGCTAGATACTGGGCTCCGTCAGTGATGAGTTTACTGAACAGATGTGAGGACCTGCGTTTGGATCCCCAGAACCCACATAAAAATCTGGGTAGGGTGAGTGTCTTAGGGTTTCTATTCCGGCACAAACATCATGACCAAGAAGCAAGTTGGGGAGGAAAGGGTTTATTCAGCTTACACTTCCACATTGCTGTTCATCACCAAAGGAAGCCAGGACTGGAACTTAAACAGGGCAGGCAGGAAGCAGGAGCTGATGCAGAGGGCATGGAGAAATGTTACTTACTGGCTTGCTTCCCCTGGCTTACTCAGCTTGCTTTCTTATAGAACCTAAGACTACCAGCCCAGGGATGGTCCCACCCACAGGGGGCCCTCCCCCCTTGATCACTAATTGAGAAAATGCCTTACAGCTGGATCTCATAGAGGCATTTTCTCAACTGAAGCTCCTTTCTCTGTGATAACTTCAGCTTGTGTCAAGTTGACACAAAACCAGCCAGTACAGTGGTACATATCTTTAATCCCAGCATGAGGCTGTGGAGACCCAAGGAGCCCCTATGCTTGGGTACCATGAGTCAGGCTAGCTAAAGCAGTGAGCTTAAGTCCGGAGGTCCAGTGTCAGCTCCTTTTTGTTTGTTTGTTGTTTTGGAGGCAGGGTCTCTCTGTGTAGCCCTGGATGTCCTAGAACTCGCTATGTAAACCAGACTAGCCTCTAACTCATGGAGATCCAATTGTCTCAGCCTCCCAAGTGCTGGCGACTAATGGTGTGCACCACTATGCCCAGCTTTTGTTTTAGGTTTCAATCCCGGTACACGGTAGGAGAAAATTTGCTCATCTGTCAGATTCATTAAGCACTTCCTACTTTCGTGAATCTGTGTTGGTTTTAAAGTCCCTAGGATGGATGAGGCCTAAAATTCATTCCAGAATGTTTTAGGCTGAGTTTCAGGACCGTGACAAAGTTTGATATACTCGAAAACTTAAATCAACAGCCAGTGGATCAAGGAAGAGCAAATCACTGAAGGTAACCAGGGAGCCTGGCCATGGTTCAGAAGGAAGAACTTAAAACACGGCGACTGGAAGAGAAAATGGATGGACCTTCAAAAGAAGGTTTTTGACTATTTTTTGTCTGACATTAGAAATACAAGTCAATATGGAACTCTGCCAGGTTTGCTCTCTGTAATGGCATTTTTTAATGTGAATTCTAATATGAGGCACACAGTGAAATAGATGGTTTGTGTGACGTAAGTTAATACAGTGAGATGCACCAAGTTACCTAGGGCACTGCTGGTCTATAGCTGGCATCTCTCTCTAAGATATTCACAATGGCTGCCTTCTCCTCCCAAAGTGACCCAATTTAGGTAATAATTGTACTGTCTATATTCACTCTATATAGGGAAAATGCATGGGCTTTTCTAAAACATCTTTAACATTCCTGATAGATGCCAGAGGTAGATAACGTCACCTTCTCCCCATACTGTTTGTCTTAGTTAGAGTTACTATACCTTCGATGAAACACCATAACCAAAAGCAACTTGGGGAGAAAGGGTTTATTTGGCTTACACTTCCACAATCATGGTTCATCCCTGAAAGATGTCAAGACAGGAACTCAAACAAGGCAGAAACATGGAGGCAGGAGCTGATGCAGAGGCCATGGAAGGATGCTACTTACTGGCCTGCTCTCCACGGCTTGCTCAGCCTGCTTTTTTTTTTTTTGGTTTTTCGAGACAGGGTTTCTCTGTGCAGCCCTGGCTGTCCTGGAACTCACTTTGTAGTCCAGGCTGGCCTACGAACTCAGAAATCCACCTGCCTCTGCCTCCCAAGTACTGGGATTAAAGGTGTTCGCCACCACGCCCGGCTTCAGCCTGCTTTCTTATAGAATGCAGGACCGCCAGCCTAGGGATGGCACCACCCACAGTGAGCTGGCTGCTTCCCACCAATCACTAGTTTAGAAAATGCCTTACAGCTGGGTCTCATGGAGGTATTTTCTCAATTGAGGGTCCCTCCTGACTGATGTTTGTATCAAGTTGACATAAAGCTAGCCAGCACATTGTTAATGTCTTGAAAATGTCTGTAATGTCCCATTGTGTTGAGGTGACATGCTGAAGGAAAAGGCTAGAAGACACACGCTCATTAACCCTACCATAGACAAGCCATCCACTAACTTGTTACTTAGGAAAGCAAACCTTTCATGTTTGTGGTTGTGAGTCTTTTGGCTTTGTTTTGGTTTTGGTTTTGTTTGAGACAGAGTCTTGCCTTCTTGCCCAGATTGTCCCAGAACTGACTGTCCAGCCTCAGCCTTCCGTGTTCTAGCATTCAGTCATGTATCATCAGGTCCATCTTAAGAAAACAGGTTTTTCTTTAAGTCAAGCCACTACCCGAAGCAAATTGTCTAACTTGTCTAACCCTCTCTGCTCTCATCTGACCACTGCCTCAGGAGCTCTCAGACTTGTCTCCTAAAGTAGCACAATAAGTGAATAAGAGATTTGGTGGTGGGTTGTGGTGCACATCCTTAATCCTGGCACTTGGGAGGCAGAGGAAGATGGATCTCTGTGAGTTCTAGGCCAGCCTGATCTACATAGAGACTTCCAGGACAGCCAAGGCTAGCATAAAGACCCTGTCTCAAATAATTTTGTTTCCTTCTTTTGAGATTATAATATAATTTCCTCCTTCCCTTTCTCCTTTCTTTTTTTTTTTAAAGATTTATTTATTTATTGTATGTAAGTACACTGTAGCTGTCTTCAGATACTCCAGAAGAGGGCATCAGATCTCTTTATGGATGGTTGTGAGCCACCATGTGGTTGCTGGGATTTGAACTCAGGACCTTTGGAAGAGCAGTCAATGCTCTTACTCGCTGAGCCATCTCGCCAGCCCCCCTTTCTCCTTTCAACCCCACCTCCCCCCGTATGCCAGTACCTCCTTGTTCTCTTTTTAAAAAATGTTCTTTCCATTTCTTTTTGTTACATGCATGCATGCGTGTGTGTGTGTGTGTGTGTGTGTGTGTATGTATGTACACATTCCTAATATAACCTGCTCAGCCTGTAATAACTCTTACTGTCAGGGCTGATCATTTGGTACTGGATAGCCAGTGGGTGAACTCTTCCCTGGGGAAGGCTGTTTCTCCCACTCTGTGATTCCTTAGTTGCCTGTAGTTCTCTGCATAGAGTTGGGACAGGTTGGGCTTCCCCGTCCACATTAGTGTGTTTATTGTTGTCCTTGTTCAGCTACTGTTTAGGCAACCATGTGGGTGAGACATGGTGTAGCTTTTGATGTTACTAGGAAACATAGTATCCCTGATGTTTCTAGAAAACATAGTATCCCTGATGTTACTAGGAAACATAGTATCCCTGATGTTACTAGGAAACGTAGTATCCCATCAAACTTCCTGATCCTCTGGCTCTTACAATCTTTCTGCTCCCTCTTCAGCAATGATCCCAGAGTCTTAACTTTTGTTTAATTTATATCAATGCAGTAATTAAATCCAAAGAATTTTTTTAAATGTTACTAAAGCTTAGCATGGTGGTCTTCACCTTTAATCCCAGCGCTCAGGAGGTAGAGGAAAGTAAATCTGAGTTTGGGGCTAGCTTAGTCTGTATATAGCAAGTTCCAGGACAGCCTAGGCTATATAGTGATATTCTGTCTTTAAAAAAATATTTTTTTACTCTACAGCTGGAGAGATGGCTCAACAGTTAAGAGCACTGACTGCTCTTCCAGAGGTCCTGAGTTCAATTTCCAGCAACCACATGGTGGTTTACAACCATCTGTAATGGAATCCGATACCCTCTTCTGGTGAGTCTGAGGGCAGCTAGAGTATACTCACATACATAAAATAAATAAATCTGTTTTTTAAAAAGTTACTCTAAATATGTGTCTAAATAATAAACATTATTCATATGCTTAATGCCTAATGCAAATAATATTGATGGAAAATATGATAAACCTGTACTAGAAACAGGAGTACAAATTTAATTTCTCACAACATCTCATACCAGGAAATAAACAAGAATATCTAAAGTGTACTGGCTGGTTTTGTGTGACAACTTAACACAAGCTGGAGTTATCACAGAGAAAGGCGCCTCCCTGGAGGAAATGCCACCATGAGATCCAGCTGTAAGGCATTTTCTCAATTAGTGATCAAGAGGCAAGGGCCCAGCCCATTGTGGGTGATGCCTTCCCTGGGCTGGTCCTGGGTTCTATTTAAAAAAAAAAAAAAAAAAGCAAGCTGAGCAAGGAGATCTGACACCCTCACACAGACAGACATGCAGCAAAAGACCAATGCCCAGAAAATAAAAATAAATAAAATCATTAAAACAAACAAACAAACAAAACAGACTCAGTTGAGGACTGGAAAGATGGCTCAGTGGTTAAAGTACTTGCTGCTTTTTACAGAGGACCAGGGTTCAAGTCCCAGCACCCACTGAGCGAGATTCCCAACTGCCTCTGTTCTATCACTTTTGACCTCCTCAGGCACCAACACTCCCATGAACATACCCAACACAAAGACACATGTAAGTACACATAGTTAAAAATAAATCTAAGGGGGAAAAAAAACAGAGTAAATTGTTCTTACATGGCTCTGTTTAATAGGACAAGAAAGAATGATATACTATGGAAATATTCCCAGGAAAAAGTGGTTAAGATAGTAATAAATTGTATAGACCTAGAATGGGAACACCTTGATTAAGAGAGAGACAGGCTGATTTCTATGAGTTACTGCCAGTCAGGGTTATAGAGTGAGACCAGACGTCTGTGGGGGTGAAGAGAAAGGAAAAGATGACCGCTTGAGTGGTTTCAGCAAGAGAACGTGTCCGTGCAAATAGCTTGTATTGGGAATAACTGAGTCATTTCTTCATTCCAACAGCCACCAATCCGGGATCCTTCAGGCTGCCTGAGCTGGCTTGCCCCTAGTTTTGGCCAATAAGTAGTCTACCAGTGATGTAGGCAAATAAGATAGAGGAATGAAGAAAAACTTGGCATCCCATCCAGCCGAGTACCGGGTGCGAGGATGCGTGGAGGTCAGGGCGTGCTCCATGCAGTCCGTGACTAGGCTCAGGTTCGTGCTACACTTCATCAACTCTCGTTTGGTGGTGCTGCAAACTGAAGAAGCAGAAGAAGGTGGTCAGCCAGCTCTTCTCTGAATTGTTTTTAAGTTTCTGTTGCATGTGGTCAAAGATGTCTAACTACAGTTAACTCCAGGGAGGACCAGGATTCCGGCCTGTGTGTCCCAACATGATCATCACAACATAAAGAACAAACCTGTGCTTTTATTTAATTCTAGAAAAAAACTTTATTTTTGTTTGTTTGTTTGTTGAATATGGTCCTCTCTATGTAGTTGTGTACATAGTTGGAATGTACTACACAGACCAGGCTGGACTCAAACTCACAGAGATCTGTCTGCCTCTGCCTTCCAATGCTGGGATTCAAGGTGTGTACCACACCCTCCATTAGTAAATTTTATTTATTTTTTAATTAATTTATTTATTATATGTAAGACACACCAGAATAGGGCATCAGATCTCATTACAGATGATTGTGAGCCACCATGTAGTTGCTGGGAATTGAACTCAGGACCCCCGGAAGAGCAGTCAGTGGTCTTAACCACTGAGCCCCAGTAAACTTTATTTTTAAAACTCAGTTCCATGCCTCGTTCAATATAAGTACACAAATCTCCTTTTTCAATTGGAAATTGTATTATTTATTTATTGAATTCATATTTATGTGTGTGTGTGTGTGTGTTGCATACCACATGTGTGGAGGTTAGAGGACAGCTTTGTGGGGTCAGGGCTCTCCTACACCTTTATTTGAGTTCTAGGATTGAACTCAGGTCAACAGGCTTAAATAGCAAATACCTTTACCAGCTAAGCTATCTTGCTGGCCCTCAATTATAAATCTGTGCACTTTTGTTATAACTTATATATCATAAAATCTAGCCAGTTAAAATGCGCAAACTCTTGATTTTTAGTGTATTTAGAGTTGTGTGATCATCATTTAGAGTTGTTGAACTTTAGAACATTTTCTTCACTCCTAAAATAAGCCCTGTTAGGATGGACATGTGGCTCAATGGTAGGGTTCTCACCTAGAAAATGCATGACCCTGGGATTCATCACCACATGACATCACATACATATACACACACATACATATATGCACACACATAGATTCACATGTAAAACACAAACATATATACACAGTTAAAACATAAACACACATACATATACACAAACATACACACATGTAAACACATACAAACATACATATATACATAAATATATAAGCAAATACACATACAAACATATAATCCCAAAGCCATTCTTTTCTCTCCAATCCAACGAACTCAAGGCAACATATAACGTGTTGGTCTCTATGGATTTGCATGGGCATTTCATATTAGTATAATCATGAATTGTATTCTTTATCTATGTGTTTGTGTGTAGTATGTGGTACATGCCAGAGAGTGTTCATAGAAGCTGCCTGTCTTCTCTATAATCTCTATCAATCAAAAAATACAAAACAAACAACAACAACAAAAACCCTGGGGTTGTGGAAACTGCAGGTAAAACATGCATATGTCTGCTTGCCATTCATTGAGTTAGATCCCCAGAGTCCAGGCCACAGCTGTAAACTCTGGATGGAGAGAGGTAGATCCGGGGACTTCCCAACCAGCCAGTCAGACTGAAGTGATGAACAGCAAGCTTGTTCAGAGACCTTGTCTCAAAAACTACGGTGGGGATCCCAGCTGTGGTGGTGCACGCCTTTGACTCATGAGAAGCAAAGACATGCAGATCTCTGTGAGTTCAAGGCCAGCCTGGTCTACAGAGCAAGTTTCCAGGACAGCCAGGGCTACACAGAGAAACCCTGTCTCATGAGGGGAAAAAAAAAAACCCTAAGGTGGAGAGTGATGGATGACACCCAAAGTCCACCTCTGCTCTCTCCACATGTGCAGGGAGACACACACCACATACATGCATACCTACACATACACAACACACACAAACACACAACTTACAGTCGTCAAAAAACTGCTGTCCATAGGACTCCTTGATGTGCTCAGGGGTAGCTTCCCAGGCTCTCTTGGTTCTCTCGATGGCTAACTCTGCATCCGTCATTCGCGTCTTGAAGCTCCCAGGTTCAATTATGCTGACTTTCACCCCAAAATCTTGAATCTCACGCCTGAAACCAAACTATTTAAATTACCACCTGAAAACAATCACCATTTTAGTGCTTTCTCTCTCTCTCTCTCTCTCTCACACACACACACACACACACACACACACACAAAGTTTTACTGCAAATTTTAAAGGACAGAAAGGTGGTGAACACCTTGAGTCCAAGCTCTTAGGAAGCAGGGGCATATGGATCCCTGTGAGTTCCAGGTCAGCGTGGTCTACATGGTGAATTCTGGGCTAGCCAGGGCTACACAGCCTCAGCTACCTGAAAAAGTAAGGTGGAAGCCAGCCTGGGCTACCTACAACCCTGTTTCAAAACAACAACAAACAAAGAACTTTTGGTAGTTCATACTTGTAATCTCAGCACGCAGAAAGCCAAGTCAGGAGGAAGACCTACGCTTGAGGCCGACGAGAGCTATGTAGTGAGATCAGGCCAGACTGGGTTACAGAGTGACATTTGTATCAAACAGCAGAAGAGATGTGGGGAGCACAGAAACGAGGTAGCGTGTGAAGCACAGAGCACAACAAGGTCTGTCGCAGTGACATGCACAGTTACCTTAGCACGTCTGAAAATGCCTCAACCCCATACTTGGAGCAACTGTAGAATCCTCCAAACCATGCAACTCTTCCCAAAGCACTGGAGACATTGACGATCCTGCCCCGAGCCTTCTTTACCAGGGAAAGCATGCTCATAGTCACCTGGGTCAAACCAATGAGGTTCACTTGAAGGACAGGCATGTAGTCCTCTGGTCTTTGCCACTCGATGTAGGCAAATGACCGTAGCACGCCTGCATTATTAACCAAGCCCCAGAGCCCTAAAACAACAAAACATAAATCAATACTTAGATTTCCAATAAAGTCAACTACGTATGTGGGCAAGTTTTCCTTAACAGACAGCCAAAAATGCTAGAGAAAAGACAAAATAAAATTGAGACTAGATCTCTCTCCAGACCCCAGGATGACCTGCAACTAATGATCGATCCGCTTCCTTCAACCTCCCAAATGCTGAGGTTTTAACTGTGAGCTATCATGTCAGAGAGACAGAGACAGAGACAGACAGAGACAGAGACAGACAGAGACAGAGGCAGAGAGACAGAGAGAGAGAGAGACAAAGAGACAGAGAGAGAAAGAGAGAGCAAGACAGAGATTGCTCTTAAATATAGCAGTAGAAAAAGGGGCTTGATTCTTGGTTTTTGGTTTTTGTGCTGGCTAGTTTTATATCAACTTGACACAAGGTAGAGTTATCTGAAAGGAGGGAGCCTCAGATGAGAAAATGCCTTCATAAGTCAGGCTGTAGGTGCCGGGCGGTGGTGGCGCACGCCTTTAATCCCAGCACGTGGGAGGCAGAAGCAGGCAGATTTCTGAATTCGAGGCCAGCCTGGTCTACAGAGTGAGTTCCAGGACAGCCAGGGCTACATAGAGAAACCCTGTCTAGAAAAACCACAAAAAAAAAAAAAAATCAGGCTATAGTGTATTTTCTTCATTAATGATTGATGGGGCAGGCCTAGCCCATTGCAGGTGGTGCTATCCTTGGGCTGGCAGTCCTCGGTTTTGTAAAGAAGCAGGCTGAGCAAGCCAGTAAGCAGCACCCTTCCATGGCCTCTGCATGAGGTCCTGTCCAGACTTACTCCAATGACGAACAATGGTATGGAAGAGTAAGCCAAATAAACCCTTTCCTCCCCAAGTTGCTTTGGCCATGATTTTTCACAGCAATAGCAACTTTAACTAAGTTTTTATTTTATAATGCAATCATCTAGAGAAGATAGACCCTGATTGCAGGTTTAAATCTCAAGGAAATTTGTCAACCACAGTGAACGTAACTTTAGTATTCCTGGAGGGACATGGTGGGGGTGGGGTGGGGGAGAGAGGGGAGGTTATACAATACTTCAAGATTTTGAATTCTAAGGAATTAGGGCTGGAGTGCTGGCTCAGCAGTTAAGAGCACTGGCTTCTCTTCAGAGGTCCTGAATTCAATTCCCAGCAATCACATGATGGCTCACAACCTTCTATAATGGGATCAGATGTCCTCTTCCATCATGCAGGCTTAGCATGCAAACAGAGCACTCATATGCATACATACATACATACATATTTTTCAAAATCAAAAATAAATTCTAAGGAATATGTTCAGTTAGGAAGAAAATCACTTTAGACAGAAGCTTTACAAGAGAATAATAAAACTGGCCGTCAAGGTGCACACCTGTTATCTGAGCACTCAGGCAGCACAGGTAGGAAAGATGCTGTGAGTTCAAGGCCAGCCTAGTCTATATAGGAGTTCCAGATTACTCAGGGCTACATAGTGAGACTCTGTGTCTAGAAAAACTGATAGTAACAAAAATAAGAAGAAGAACAATGACACAAGAAATATCTCTAATGAGATATGGCCTGGTAGGTAAAGTGCTTACCTAACAAGCCTGATGACCTGAGTTTACATGGGGCCCATGTAAAGATGGAAACTCCATAAACGTTCTCTAATCTCCACATGCACACCAATGCACATATATGTCTCACACACACACATCATAATACAATCATAAAAAAAAAATCAGATACTTTAAGGGAAAAATTGCCTTTGGTAAGTTAAGTAAACAGTTGAATGTTTTAGGGAAACAACTAAAGAGGTGAAAACCTTGTGTACAGGCTGGAGAGATGGCTCAGCAGTTAAGAGCAATGATTGTTCTTCCAGAGGTCCTGAATCAATTCCCAGCAACCACATGGTGGCTCACAATCATCTGTAATGGGATCTGATGCCCTCTTCTGATGTGTCTGAAAACAGTAACAGTGTATTCATACAAAAAATAAATAAATATTTTTTAAAGGGGCTGGAGAAATGGCTCAGCGGTTAAGAGCATTGACTGCTCTTCCAAAGGTCCTGAGTTCAAATCCCAGAAACCACATGATGGCTCAGAGATCTGACACCCTCTTCTGGTGTGTCTGGGCTGGAGCAAACAGGGCCAGAGTGAGCGGGGCCGACCAGAGCAAGCAGAGGTCCTAAATTCAATTCCCAGCAACTACATGAAGGCTCACAACCATCTGTACAGCTACCATGTACTCATATACATAAAATAAAATAAATACATCTTTTTTTTTTAAATCATTTAAAAAAGAAAGCCTTGTGCCCCGGCCCATGGGACACTTTATTCCATGGTCCTTGAGGGGGATCACAAACCTAGAGAGAAATGGGAATAAAGAAAGAGACGGAGACCATGCATGTTTGTCATAGTCTCTTTTACTAAGGGGAGATGCTCAGGTTAAATA
>NC_034598.1:49105216-49106301 GCF_900095145.1 Mus pahari | reverse complement strand
AAGACTCCCTCAGTCCTTGATGTCTGTTTAGGTCTTGCTGGTTCCCAGGAGTGGCCTTGCAGAGGGAGAGGGGGAAGGGCTCTTGACAAAGAACTGTGTGGCTCCTAGCTACATACTGTGAAAACACCTGGGCTGCGGGATGCCCTGGGTGTAAGATGCCTGGGCTGCGGGATGCCCTGGGTGTAAGACGCCTGGGCTTTCTCAGCCTGGTCTCTGACAACCTTGTGTACTATTTGAAGTTCAGTGGAGGAGAATATGGAACAAACACTTGGTCTGGGAAGTCAGGTATGGTTTCACAGGCTTATAACAACAGCCTTTGTTTCACACCTCAAAGAAGAAATAAAATCTAAATAACCTACATCTAAAAAAAAAAACCAACAACAACAAAAAAATAACGTCTTGAACATTGGAGAGATGGCTCAGAAGTTAAGAGCAATGGGGTTGGTTGCCAGCCATGGATGGTACGACCCTCTGTTACTGTAGTCCTAGGGGACTTCTGGTTTCTATGGGTACCAGGCACACTAGTGGCACACAGACATCCACGCAGGTAAAACACCCTTAACACATAAAATAATTAAATTTTTTAGGAAAAAAAAATAAGAACTTTGTAAGTATGTGGAGTTCATTTTTCCATGTAACATGTAAACATTTCCAAGGAAATGAAATACCAGCAAGAATCAGGACACCTTAATTTAGAGTTGATAGGCCATATGCAGCTGGAAATTCTAACTCGACAGTGCAAGGCTCTATTGCTGGAAGTGCCAATGCGCTGGACTGGCCCGAAGCTTCACCCTAGGGAGCCTCTTTCATAGTTGGAAAGTTCTGTGCTATAAAAGGAAACCATGCACCCGTCTTACCCAGATGTGAACCCAAGATGAGTCCCTTACCTGGCACCATTGTCAGGGCCAAGAACCTGTGGCTAGACAGGTCATAGGCCCTGGGGGAGAACTAACTACTATTATTCTCCTAAATAGGCATCGTATTAAACCAACTCCTAATGACATATCATTATACCCATGGGTTTTTTTAAAGAATGATTTAGTTTTATGTATATGAGTACACTGTAGCTGTCTTCAGACATACCA
>NC_034598.1:49096905-49104701 GCF_900095145.1 Mus pahari | reverse complement strand
TGGCTGTCCTGGAACTCACTTTGTAGACCAGGCTGGCCTCGAACTCAGAAATCCGCCTGCCTCTGCCTCCCAAGTGCTGGGATTAAAGGCGTGCACCACAACGCCTGGCTAAGTAACAGATCTATATCATACCCCACCTCCAAAGGTTCAAGGGTCATTAGAGAGGAGGTAGCAACAGTGTGTAAGAGCCAGGGGCAGGGGATGATTACAAGGGAACAGCACATTCAGGATACAACAGGAAGGCTGAACATATGAACTTACATCTATTGTGACAACACATATAAGATCTGTGTAAGCTCAACCACATGAAATTCCATCATGGAGAGAAGAGGTGAGAATGAAGTTCTACCCAAGCAAAGGAATTATTGGCAATTGGTAGCTGCTGGGAGTGTAGCCCCTTCTAAGTTGACCAAACTCCAGTGGAAATATATGGGCAGAACAAGTTGAACTTCATTGGTGGTGGTAGAAGGAGGAGGGGTAGGAGGAAGGGGAAGAGGAGAAAGAACAACAAGAGGAGGGGGAGAAGGGGAGAGGAAGAGGGGAAAGAGGAAGAAGAGGAGGAAGAAGAGAAAGAGGCAGAGGGGGAAAGGAAGAGGAGGAGGAGGAAGGGGAGGAGGGAGGAAGAGGGAGAGGAGGGGAAGGAGGAGGGTCTGCGCAGCCTCGCCACTCTCTGAGAAGCTGTTAGCGAATGGTAAATGCTGAGAGACGGAGATCAGTTTTTACCCAGTTGAGGGTCACTGAGCGCATTAACATAGTCCAGGGCGAGGCCTGCACTCAGCCGGGTCACTGAGCGCATTAACATAGTCCAGGGCGAGGCCTGCACTCAGCCGGAGTCATTGAGCGCATTAACCTAGTCCAGGGCGAGGCCTGCACTCAGCCGGGTCAGGCCACACGGATCAGATACCTTGCTGTTAGTGGTTTTATCCTTTTTTATTTCTTTATTTTTTTTATTTTTTGTATGTTTGGTTTTTATTTTGTTTTTGTTTTTCGAGACAGGGTTTCTCTGTGTAGCCCTGGCTGTCCTGGAACTCACTCTGTAGACCAGGCTGGCCTCCAACTCAGAAATCTGCCTGCCTCTGCCTCCCAAGTGTTGGGATTAAAGGAGTGCCCCACCACTGCCCGGCTTTGTTTTTATTTTTAAGAGAAAGAAAGAATGTGAAGTTGGGTTGGTGGAGGGACTGGAGAAGTTGGGGGACAGAAAAGAATATAAAAATATATACTGCAGGAAATTATTGAAGAAAAATTTTTAAATAAAAAGAATTAAACATCATTATATTGAAGATTTGAAGGAAGGAAGGAAGGAAGGAAGGAAGGAAGGAAGGAAGGAAGGAAGGAAGGAAGAAAGGAGCTGGAGAGATGGCTCAGCAGTTAAGAGCACTGACTGCTCTTCCAGAGGTCCTAAGTTCAATTCCCAGCAACTACATGGTGGCTCAAAACCATCTGTAATGGGATCCAATGCCCTCTTCTGGTGTGTCTGAAGACAGTTACAGGTACTCATATAAAATAAATAAATAAATCTTAAAAAGAAAGAAACAAAGTCATGATAGTCCTTCAAGTGACAAAGCTAGTGTTTTAAACCCTGTCTCCAGGCATGTATATGGTATATAACTTTGCATATTCCTGCCTAAACAAATTAAAAGTGAACCTATTTCTTTGTACCTTTGTCTCCAACACACTCCTTCACCCACTGAGTGGCTGCCACAATACTCTCTGTCTTGGTGACATCCAGGATCACTGTCTCCAGCCTGTCAGAGGTCTTGTTCCTCAGCTCCTCGGCTCCCTTCTCCGTCAGACATGCAGCCAGCACCCTCATGCCTCTCCTGTCCAGCTGTCTGGCCAGCAGGTTCCCAAAGCCAGAGTCACAGCCCGTGATGAAGACATACTTGTCTTGGAGATGGCTCACCACCTGCCTCTCACGATACCAACGCAGAAGGTGGTAAAGGCCCACAAGAGTTACCAGGTAGAACCACATCATGAGGGGATGTCCTTGAATAGAAAGAGAATAGATTTTGTCACACAAAAGTCTTTGGATATGGTTTAGTCAAAGACCACTTGTATCAGCCAGGATCTTGGTTGCCAGTAAAAGAAACAGAGATACCGGACCTGGTGGTGCACGCCTTTAATCCCAGCACTTGGGAGGAAAAGGCAGGTGGCTTCGGATTTCTGAGTTCAAGGCCAGCCTGGTCTGAGTTCCAGGACAGCCAGGGCTATACAGAGAAACCCTGTCTCGAAAAACCAAACAAACAAAAAAAAGAAAGAAAGAAAGAAAGAAAGAAAGAAAGAAAGAAAGAAAGAAAGAAAAAGAAAAGAAAAAGAAGAAAAGTTACATATGCTACAAGAAACATTCCAAGCTTTGTCTCAAAAAGCATGGGAGGGGAGGTTGGAGAGGTGGCTCAGCAGTTAAGAACAATGGTGGTTCTTCCAGTGAACCCAGATTCAATTCCCAGCACCCACATATCAGTTCACAACCATTTGTAACCTAATCCCAGGGGATCTGACTCCCTCTTCTGGTCGCTGAGGGCACTGCATCACATGGTGCACAGACATATGTGCAAGCAACACATCTATACACATAAAATAAAGGTTAAGAAAAAACTTAAGAATCTTTCAGTGGCAGTTGAGAATACACTAGACGGGGATTTGTTTGATGGGGGAATCAGAAGACTCACTCAATAGTTTGAGTGAAATAATACAAGCAAAGCAATTTGTAAATACAGACCAGCCTGAAGGGCTGTTGAAATTCATCTCATTGGCTGTGAGGTATCAGTTGGTCCAGTGCCTACTTCACATACATCTCAACTACTACATAGGAAGTCTGAGGTTACACGAGACCCTGTCTCCAATACCATAAAGGAACCCACATGACATAGAAGCAAAAGCTTTTCAGGAAGAAAGAGGAACAGAGAGAAGAGGTAAGAAAGGGGGGACAAATAATGAAGTGTAATGATACGTGTGCATCAAAATGCAAATGCTACGCAGTAGCTCGCGGCTTCTCAGGCTAACTACAAAACAATTTTAAAAAGAAAAGGCGAGGTTAGTGTTCATGGTTGCCTGTCTCCATACAGAGTTCTGGAGAACTTCTCACCATCTTTTGTAGCCTTTAAGTGTTGGCGACTAGGTAGTCACTATGAGTAAGGTTAGAGGTCATGAGATGAGCACCTACTGAGGCCTCCCTGTGAGAATCGGCACAATTCAGGGTAGAGGTCGTGAGATGAGCACCTACTGAGGCCTCCCCGTGAGAATCGGCACAATTCAGGGTAGAGGTCATGAGATGAGCACCTACTGAGGCCTCCCCGTGAGAAGCTACACAATTCAGATTCCCTGTTCATCATGTAGGCTTTCCCAGTGCCATCTCCTAACCTCCTTTCTCTTAATTTATTCTCTTTTTCTCTTTTTAATTTTTTTTTTAAGAAGGGGTCTTGCTATATAGCCATGACTGACCTGGAACTCACTATGTAGATCAGAACTGCCCACCTCTGCCACCTGAATACTAGTATTAAAGACATGCTCCACCTCATCTGGCTTTACCATATTCTCTCTTATAGCTTACACTTGAATCCTAGCAGGCAGTCTCCAGTATGTCCCAGAGGACAAGTTTTTCTGGCTTTTCAACATTACCATGTTGCTCAGGCTGACCTTGAACACCTGAGCTCAAATGATTCTTAATCTCCCTCGGAACTGGTACAAAAGACTGTATCCAGGAGTACAGCCTTTTCATCACCTCTGTATTTGCTTCAGTACATCTTTCTTTTCTCCCCAACCCTATCCACTTAGAAAATAATATATATTATCACATATCACATATTATATTATATTATATATCGTTTCATATATATCATATTATATATTGTATATCATATAGTATGAGGGTCAAATCAAATATCATTTTTGTTCAACAAACATTTTCTCTGGTCAGACATTTAGAAACTGTGAGGTGCTGACATGCAACCATGAACAGAATAGTCCATTTGAGTCAGGTGTAGTAGCATATTGCCTATAAACCTTGCACTAGACAAGCTGAGGCAGGAGGATTACAACAAGTTCAAAGATAACCAGGGCTACAAACCAAGATGCTGCCCCCAAACAACTGAAAACAGCAATTTAACAAACTCACAGTCTATTCTTTGCTGAAATTTCAGTCTTAGTGTGAAAACAGACGGGCCCCCTGTCCCAGGTGCCCATGATAACAGTCAATAATTCCCAACCCATGCTATCACAAGCACCCTAATAAGGCTCAGAAGGTCCCTCACTGACAAGACAGTCGAAGAGGGAGCTTGTTAGGGAAAGGGGCTCCAAGGAAGAGGAGTGAAAATGAATGGAGGGGATATGATCAAACCACATTATATATGCATACACTTCTCTAGAGGAAAAGGGGATGTTTAGATCTGCTTACACGATACTCACTGTCTGTGATGACAGCACAGTAGACAGACTCAGTGCCAAACACCTCATCAATCTCAGTCCGTCCTGGAAAGCTTTGAGGATTCCTGGAGAGCCTCAGGTCTTCCTTCAGTCTATGATGGCCAAGAGAGCAGAGTTCCAAGTGAGCAGGGAGGGGTAGCCAGCAGTTTCTCCCTCAGATTTGGGTCTAGATCTCCACCATAAGGAGCCACTCGCTCTGGGGGAGGGCTTCCTTCCTTCCTCCTCTAATCCCCTACAGACCAGCCCAGAGGATATATATATACATATATATATATATATATATATATATATATATATATATATATGTATGTATATATATATATAATTGCTATGAATCAGTATATAATTGCACATTTGACCATTTTTCCTTCAAAGAAAAATGCACAACCTTACGTACTGCCTCAAATTCTGTCAAATTCTGCCCACTGTGAAGATCTGCCTTCCCTGGTGTTCTTGGGGATTGTCTCAGAAAGGAGCTGTAATACTGTAACTGTCCACTTCTGGGTGATATTAGCATAGTGTGCAGAGAAACCCACAAACTAGGTCCTAGCAGCCTCTCATCTTCAATCAATCACAGGCCACACCCCATGAATCTTCTCTTCCTCAGTCAGTCAATCACAGGCCACACCCCATGAAGCCAAAGGTACATGTTTGGGGCAGGTGACATTATAACATGTGCAAAACCCATGTGCATTTGGGCAACTTCTTCATGTAACTGACCTGTACCCCAGGCCCAATCACACATATATCACATCCATTTGATGATGGATTGTCACTGTTCACATCCAACTCTGCAGCTGGGTGTGTCAGATAATACTCAGTTCATATTGGACAGCTCAAGTTGCATGGTAGCTTGGTGGCCCATTATCAAATATTCAATTTCTAATAAGTCCCAAGAGCAGACCAAGAAAGCAGTCTCTTGAAAGGAGAATAGTTACTGGGTGTGGCGACATACAACTTTAATCCCAGCAGGACAAATACGGGCCAGTCTCTGAGCTGGAGACCAACCCGGTCTACAGAACAAGTTCCAGGATAACTAGGGCTACACAGAGAAACCCTGTTTCAAAGAAAGGAAGAGAGAGAGAGAGAGGAAAGAAAGAGGAAAAGAAAAGAAAGGAAAGGAAAGGAAAGGAAAGGAAAGGAAAGGAAAGGAAAGGAAAGGAAAGGAAAGGAAAGGAAAGGAAAGGAAAGGAAAGGAAAGGAAAGGAAAAAGGGAAGGGAGAGGGCTAGAGAGATGGCTTAGCAGTTAAGGGTACTGACTGCTCTTCCAAAGGTCCTAAGTTCAAGTCCCAGCAACCACATCGTGGCTCACAATCTGTAATGAGATGATGTGATGCCCTCTTATGGTAAGACAGCTGCAGTGTAGTTACATAAAGTAAATAAATCTTTTTTAAAAAGAAAAAAAGAAAGAAGGAGGGAGGGAGGGAGGGAGGGAGGGAGGGAGGGAGGTGCCGCAGACTAGTCTACACGTATTCCATGTCCTCAGTAATCACTCTGCAGACTAGCCCTGAGCTATTCCGGCTCTGTTCTTTGTAATGCCTAATTAGTTTCACCGGGTCTTTACTAGAAGTAAATTTGAATGTTAGTAAATAGATAACCTTCTCACTGAATCCTACTGAATTCCAAGCTCTTCCACTTCAGGGATTTTCTAGGACATTGGAACACTGGTGGAGGCTCACCTATGTTAAAATTCAATCTTTAAAGGCACTTATAATACTGAAAGAGAGCATACACCATACTAATGTGGGGATAGGGTTTGAGTATACGGGTTATGAGAATGCCAAGGTTCCAGGAGGCTGAGTTTCCTTGAAACTCTTTGCCTCGAGAGTGCTTCCAGGCCTCTCAGCCTGTCAAGCAGACTTCACTGGAGTGGGCGTGGCAGGGAGGGAAGGAGGGAGGGAGTCTGCATATGACAGTAGATCCTTGCTCAAAAAATCCCAAATCTCAGTGCTTTGATTCAGCTATGAGAGGCTGTCAAAGGCTCCAAGCAGCATTCCCATGCCACTGACACCTAATATACCATTAAGTTTGCTGGATCATGTACTGAGGTTGGCAAAGTGGCCTAGACCTGTTGAAAGCCTTCTCCTGTCCAGGCCCCATTCACAACTAGAGCATTTTGGGTCACTTGGTATGTGCAAGTCAGGGTAATATACCCAAGTGAGAAATGTGTTGCCTACAAATTCCAAATAGGCCCACTAAGTGTCATGCTGCTCTCTTGGCGGTAGGAGGGTCCATGTGCAAAAACTTATTCTTCACCTTAGAAGGACTCTCTCTGCATGTTCCACATGACTGGACGCCAAGGAATTTTACTAAGGTAGAAGGCCCTTGGGTTTTGGTTACAAGGAGGAAGTCACAAAGTCCTGGCCCCATCTGAGGATCTACTGGCCATCAGTGGCCATGGATGGAGACAGAGTCAACGTTCTCCAGGAATGGGGCCCATGCTCCAGTAGACGGTCCTATATCCACGTACATACACACAGACAGCACTAGTGGTTTGGGTTTTTTGTTTTGTTTTTAAGAAAAACATATGAACTTTGGAGGGAAACATGGTGAGGGTAATTAGCAGAACACTAGAGGTGAGAACATGAGGGTTGGTTTGATCAAAACACATTATATGAACATACAAAATGCTCAAACAATGAGGAGAAAAAAATTATAGAACTGTAACAAAGTCCTTCCTCAAGCAGACCTGGTCTCCCATTCATTTGAAGAGTTTTGGGTCTTCAAACCAGCTCAAGTCTGGAAATGAGTGGAAGGGCCTTAATCCTCTGCTGTTATGACTCAGGGCAGCCTTTTGTTAACTTGTTCTAGAAATTTTCTGTGTGTATGGACTGAGAGCTTTCTACCTATTTCACTTTCAGGAACACCATGGCCACTTAGCCAAAGGTCTAAAGATCAGTGTAAACATTGCTTCAGCTACACTTTGCACTTCGGCAAGTGCACTTACCTTGACTCTCATACTGCCACAAGCCCCTGGACACTCTCTGATCCGTGATCTGACTAGACCCATTGCACTCGAGTCAGTGAGCAGTCACAGTTTTCCCACTGTAAGGTCTGTCACAGAGAAGAGCAATAACAAAGCTCTTCAAATAGGATGAGCTCCTCTCACTAATCCACATCTTATAGTATCTACAAAGGGCAAGTCTTCTGGATCCTCCCACACATATCATGATGTGTGCATGGCCAACAGACACACACACACAGACAACACACACAGACACACATACACAGACAACACACACAGATACACATACATAGACAACACACACAGACACACATACACAGACAACACACACAGACACACATACACAGACAACACACACAGATACACACACACAGACAACACACACAGACACACATACACAGACAACACA
>NC_034598.1:49069558-49096318 GCF_900095145.1 Mus pahari | reverse complement strand
AGACAAAACACAGACACACATACAGACACACAGACACATCACAGACAACACGCACAGACAACACACACACAGACAACACACACGGACACACATACAGACACACAGAGACACTCATACAGACAAACACACACAGAGACACACATACATAGACAACACACACAGACACATACAGACACACAGACACACACACAGACAACACACACAGATACACACACAGAAACACATACAGACACACAGACATACACAAAGACAATACACACAGACAGACACATACAGACAACACACAGACACACATACAGACACACACAGACACACACAGACATACACAGACACTCATACAAACACACAGAGACACACATACAGACACACTCATAAACACACACACACACACACACACACACACAGAGGCTATCTGGCACAGAGCAGTTAGAAAAACCAGGAAAACAGGTAACATGCCTGCCTGCTGATTTTACAGCTCACTTTACAAGCTTTGTGTCCCAACCATTCCATAAAACAGATCTAGCAAAGGTCATTAATGACTTTCTACTTGCCCTAACCCATGGGCATGTTCATAGCTCTCTCGTCTCCTGTGAAATTCCTTTTTTTAAAAAAGTATTTATTTATTTATTATATGTAAATACACTGCAACTGTCTTCAGACACTCCAGAAGATCTCAATACTGATGGTTGTGAGCCATCAGTGTGGTTGCTGGGATTTTAACTCAGGACCTTCGGAAGAGTACCCGGTGATCTTAACCGCTGAGCCATCTCTCCAGCCCCCTGAGAAATCACTCGTAGCTCTCCTGTTCATCGACTTCTCTGGCCTCTACTGGCTTATCTTCCTCTGCTGTTTTTTACGTGAGTATCTCTAACAGAGCTATCCTGCTCTAACAGAGCTATCCTGCCCCTCTTCTCTTCTCATATTCACATTCTTATCTGGTGATCTCAGTCGTCATCCTGACCTCGATTCAAGTGACCTCAAATCTCTGGTTTCAGCTGGATCTCTTTCCTGGCATCTAGCCTCTGATCTCCAACTGCCTGCTGCACACCTACCACCTGGGTCCATCTGACGTCTGTAAACTGAGAGCCCTTGCTTTATAAGCAGGCCCTGAACGAGCTACTAAAAATATCAGAGGCCCATAAAGTAGACATGCTATTTGAACTCTTAGGACTTAAGTCTTTGCTTTCTGGGGGCTTGTTGTCTAAGCACTGGGCTCAGATGCAAGACTTCACACATGCTAAGCTCTACCACTGAGCTGCACACCCAGCCCTAAAACTCATAGAATTAATACAGAGAGCAGATAGTAGGCATACTATGTGCCCCACAATGCAGTATACACTGATAATTTGCATCGCTGCACCGATGTGAGGGAAGACATGGAAAGAAGCCCAAACTCAGTGATACCTTGAACTGAGCCTGTTCGGAACCGAAATCATCATGCCTTGTGGCTGTCTGTCCTTCCTCTCATACATGCATTCCCAACCTACATCTAGTCAATAAATATTTAACGCACTTACCAGCACCTACAAAGGTTCAGGAGAACCCCATTCTACCCAGTGACTAGAGTCTACAATTCAGTCATTATTTTAATCTCTTTCCTCCTCCCCAACATATAGGCATTATTAGTTCTGCCTCCTTATGTTACCAGGCCCATCCCACCCTTCCCTCTTCAGTAATTCAGGTCGTGAGTATCTGTCATCTGCTTCCAGCCATAGCCTCTAAAACTACCTATTGACTTCCCCCCTCCCACCTGCCGGCCTGTGGCTCTAGAAATTTCCTAAAGCACAATGTCACTGCAGAATGATTAAACCCAGTGGTGAAGTGGTGTGTACCATCCTAGACCCGCAGGGGGCTGTGAATCACAGGTTGGAGGCAGACACAGCAGCACAGGAAGATAGCATTACGCCTGGCTGACTTCAGATAATTCCAAGTTTCTATGAAAAAGTAGGCCTTGGTGCTGTTTTGGTGTAAATCTGATAGTGCAGTCTGGTGGGAGAGGGCTGTATCCAAAGCATATGTAGCATCATGAAGAACAAGAAAATGCTCACAAAGCCGGGCGTGGTGGCGCACGCCTTTAATCCCAGCACTCGGGAGGCAGAGGCAGGCGGATTTCTGAGTTCGAGGCCAACCTGGTCTACAGAGTGAGTTCCAGGACAGCCAGGGCTATACAGAGAAACCCTGTCTCGAAAAACCAAAAAAAAAAAAGAAAAGAAAAGAAAAGAAAATGTACACAAGAAAACAATAAAAGCCTATTGGGTTAACTCATAAGTAAAGTATATAGAAATTTTCAGTTTTCTATACCAAGCCTCATGGCATATGGCTTAATGAAGACTCGCAATGTTCTGCAGCGGATGCTTTGCTTTTGTGGCTGTCCCTTTGGGCTCAAAGGCAAAAATCTTGTAGGGTTAAACTAAAACGTTCTCATTAAACAGATTCAGTCTTTATACATAAGCTCTCCTACTTTTATATATATATATATATATATATATATATATATATATATATATATATATAATCAAATTTAAGCTGAAATGTGTCCTTGAAACATCTTGAAACACAGGTATTATGATCCTGTGTCAATCGAATGAATTCTCCTATCTTCTCCTCCTTATCTTACATAAGAAGAAATCAATTAGCACACAAGTACTTCAAGTCCTCAAAGAGCTTGCTTATTTCCATAGTATCTTCACCCCCCAAATTTCTCATGAAATAGTGCCATGGTTGGCATCTTCATTTCACGCTGATGAAGCTGAATGAAAAGGAAGGATGCATTTCATTCACTGTCACGTCCCTCCGCCTGGCACACCCTGCTTGCCCCATGCTACCTTTCAGACCAGCTTCTCTGTTGAACCATTTATATGGAGAGCTATCGGCAGACTCCCAAACACACCGTGCCCTTTTTACTTCTGCATCTACATTCTGTGCCAGACTCATTATTATCTCAAGGAGCTGAGGCCATAGAAGGCTGGGAATATGGCTGAGGGGTTAGGAGCACTTGTTGCTCTTCCAGAGGACCTAAGTTCAGATCCTAGCACACACATGACAGCTCACAACTGCCTGGAACTCAAGTTCCAGAGGATCTGATGACCTCTTCAGGCCTCTGAAGATACCCAAACATATATGGCAGACACACACATCCATACACATAAATTTAACAGAAGTTTTATAATTTCTAACTGCACCTATAACGGTTTATTGCCCTTGTTTGTACCTGTTGTCCCTTCTGGGAATTCCCTGCCTTGGGAGCAGAGACCCTAGAGCCTATCTTTGCCAGAGAGGCAGAACCTATAGGCTAAACAGATATATATATATCTGAAAAGGAATCACTGGGGCATTGGCTCACACAATTGCAGAGTCTGAGAAGTCTCACGACAGGCTGTCTGTGACTGAGGTCGCAGTCCCAGTCCAGGTCTTCAGGCCCACTGATCACATAACCCTCCGAGTGAGGATTCAGGGAGGCACAGGGCGGGTCCTACATTGCTGGGAGTCGATCACTCTGCCCTTGGGGACAGAATTAAAGCGTTCCAGGGTTAGGAAGGAGGAAGTCACCTTTCTGGCCCCTAACTGATTGGACAGTACCTGCCCACATGGAAGGCGGATCCTCCCATTCAGATTAGCAGTTCATTCACCAATATCCCCTGCGCACACACACCTAGAAACAATGTTTTACTAGTCAATATTCTGGGTATGCCTTAATTGAGTCTAAGTGACATACAAATCTAATTAGTATACATTTAGTCAGTAATTATTTGCAGGCTAATAGAACAAATGAAAGTCTAACGTGACATGGTGGCCCACTCTTGAAATGTCAGGTTTAGGAACTGAAGCAGTAAGGTGCAAGTCTGAGACTGACCTAGGCGATGTAACAGATCTCCTTCCCATCACCTCCAAAATATTAATAATTTTTAAACAATGTAAGGGATAAAGTAAAGATTTTAAAAGCCATATTTTAAGGAATATCCCCAAAGTAAATTGCTCTTTTAGCTGCTAAAAACACGCAAAATAATGCTAGAAACTAAACTAAAAAGAAATCCCAAACAATTGGTTTCTCAAGTCTGCTGAGTTTGGAGAAATAGCCTGGGAGTCGCTAGATATTAGCTCTGAAAAAGAATGGTGTTGTCTTACAGTGTAAGGCTTGTAGGGGAAATAACTCCCAGTAGGTTAGAGGGCTATACAGTCAGACAGCATAAGGCTGGATGGGGAAAAGGTTTGGTTACTTCTGTGGATGGAGTCGCAACAGAAACAAAAGACATGACAATGCTGCCACCCAGTGGCAATTGGTGGAAAAGCCTCTACCCATGGATCCTTTTAAGATTAAATAGCTTCTGTGTGGAATGCAATGTGGTCTATGACCATCTTCTTTCTTTCTTTTCTTTCTTTCCTTCCTAAAGACTTATTCATTCATTCATCCAGTGATTTAAAGTCCCTCGCGGAGAGATCATGCCAAGAATGACTCCGGGCTTCCAGGGCAGAGATGGCCTGAGACAAGACTACCTCAGCCTGGGGCTGTGACACCAGGTGGAGGATCAAGCCAGAGATGACCAAGTCTGGCCCTGTGCAGGTCCAACCATGCCCAAGATGACCCTTGACCCGTGCCACACTGCATAGTTGGAGCATAGCACTCCTGAGACCACTCCTGACATGACCCCAGACACTCAGAGACCTCATGGACCGCTAAGAGGAGGAAATAAGTAATGGAGAAATGGAAGAAAAACAGAAGGGCGTGGGCACTGTGAAGACAGGCAGAACTGGAGCCTCGAGAGTAGTGAGGAGCACCTTGATGTGAGCAGCCAGTTATGCCACATGAGGCCATGGTGGGGTCATTGCCTGTGCTGCCACCAAGAACCAGGAAGGAAGGAAGGGAGGGAGGGAGAGAGGAAGGAAGTAAGGAAGAAAGGGGGGAGGGAGGGAGGGAGGGAGGGAGGGAGGGAGGGAGGGAGGGAGGGAGGGAGAGGAAGGAAGGCTGGAGAGGTGTTCAGCCATAAAGCCATTAAGAGCACTTGCTGTTCTTGCAGAGAACTCGAGTTCAGTTCCTAGCACCACATCTATAGTTGTAATTCCTGGGGATTCAGTGCCCTCTTCAGGCCTCCGAGGGCCGAAGCATGCTTGTGATGCACAGATACACTTGCAAACAAAACACCCATAGTGTAAATAAATAAATTAAATATAGATAAATAAATAAAATATAAATACATTTAAAGACTCCTCCTTAAGTCTGGTGTTCTATAGTATCAAGCTATTACACAGCGTCAAAATATTACTTGGTGTGTAAAAGTGTCTGCCACATAAATCCAGAGATCTGCGTTCCATCTCTATAAACTACGGAAAAGGGAAAGAGAAGACCAATTCTGCAAAACTGTCATCTAGCATCCACATATCCGTGTGCCTGAGCACACACAAAAATGTATCAACTGCCGGGCATGGTGGCGCACGCCTTTAATCCCAGCACTCGGGATGCAGAGGCAGGTGAATTTCTGAGTTCGAGGCCAGCCTGGTCTACAAAGTGAGTTCCAGGACAGCCAAGGCTATACAGAGAAACCCTGTCTTGAAAAAAAAAATCAACTATTTTTAAAATCTCACTGCTGGGATAGAATGGAAATGTATCACAGTTGGTAAAGCAACCCAGGCTCAGAAACACAAATGCTACATAGTGCCTTTCATATACAGATCCTGGCTTTGAAATTTTAGATCTGTATGTTTACCTTTGTATCTCAGGAAGAAAGGATCCATGGGGTGGAGAGAATTAAGGGGTGAGAGGGACTAAAGGTTTAAATGAGGCTAAGGGTAAAACAGGAGAGGAGCCGGTGAGGGCTGAATAGAGTCCCTTATGGGAACCCACTACTTTGAAAGCTGACTTTAAGATAGATAGATAGATAGATAGATAGATAGATAGATAGATAGATAGATAGATAGATAGATAGATAGAATTTTTTAAGAGTTTGAACGTGGTGCCTTTGCATGGACAATACTTACATCCACCATGAGACATGTGTTATTCAATGAATATCTCAGTTCCAGGTGTTGGATACCTTCTTCTGAATTATTGGTCAGATACACTTCAGAGTCCCCAAAGGAACTATTGCCATTGCTCAGCAGGACCAGATGGTGAGACCCTACTGCTGATGATATGGTTATCTGCAGGAGACCTGCATACAATCAACAAGATCAGTTAACACTGTTAACAGACAGCACTAATTAGACCCAGTGGATCACAATAAATAACAGAAAGGAGAAACATGAAGGGGAAGGAGATATGTTAGGGGTACCGGGGGAGATGGGAGAGAAGAGTCAGGGTGCCTATATTCAAGATATATGGTTTAGAGGCTGGAGAGGTAGCTCCATTGTGAAGAGCACTGACTGCTCCTCCAGAGGACCCTGGTTCAATTCCCAGCACCCACATCATGACTACACTATTTATAACTCCAATCCCAGGGAAGCTGATGCCCCCTTCTGGTCTCCTTTGGTACCAGGCCTGTAAATGGTATACAGACACACATACAGGCAAAACACCCATAGACATATAAGTAAATAGGTTTTTTTTTGTTTTTTTTTTTAAGATTTATTTATTTATTATATGTAAGTACACTGTAGCTGTCTTCAGACACTCCAGAAGAGGGCGTCAGATCTTGTTATGGGTGGTTGTGAGCCACCATGTGGTTGCTGGGATTTGAACTCTGGACCTTAGGAAGAGCAGTCGGGTGCTCTTACCCACTGAGCCATCTCACCAGCCCAGTAAATAGTTTTTAAAAGATACTTTGTTTGCATGTATGCAGTTGACAAAGAATAAGCAAAAGATATGCTAATAAAAAAATAAAATCGGGGATGGAGAAATAGCTCAGCAACTAAAAGCACTGGCTGTTCTTCCAAGACCCAGATTCAATTCCCAGCACCCACATGGTGGCGCTCACAACCATCTGTAACTCCAGTTCCAGGGGGTCTGATAGCCTCTTAACTTCTGGGGGCACTGCATGCACACAATGAACAAACATACATGCAGGAAAATACCCATACTCATAAAATAAATAAATCCTGAAAAAAATTGAAAACACATTATAGCCCAGAAATATGTATAATGCTGTGTGCTATTTAAAATAATAACCAGCCTGGTGGCATACACTAATGATCTCAGAACTCAAAACTCAAAGGGAGGAAACTCTCCAATTTGAGGCCAATCTAGGCATCAAAGTGAGACTCTGCCTTTTTTATTGGATATTTTATTTATTTACATTTCAAATGTTGATGCCTTTCTGCAAACCTCCTATCTTATCCCTCCCCTCCCCAACTTCTATGAGGGTGCCCCCCACCCACCCACTCTCTGCCCTGGCATTCCTCTACACTGGGGCATCGAGCCTTCACAGGACCAAGGGCCTCTCCTCTCATTGATGTCCCACGAGGCCATCCTCTGCTACACTTGTGGCTGGAGCCACGGGTCCCTCCATGTGTACTCTTTGGCTGGTGGTTTAGTCCCTGGAAGCTCTGGGGGGTCTGGTTGATTGCCATTGTTGTTCTTTCTATGGGGTTGCAAACCCCTTCAGCTCCCTCAGTCCTTCCCCTAACTCTTCATTGGGGTCCCCATGCTTAGTCCGATGGTTGACTGTGAGCATCCGCCTCTGTATTTGTCAGACTCTGGCAAAGCCTCTCAGGAGACAGCTGTATCAGGCTCCTGTCAGCAAGCACTTCTTGGCATCACCATAGTGTCTGGGTAAGACTCTGCCTTTTAAAAATACTTATTTAAAAGAGTAAAATGCAAAAATGTCAACGCAAAATTAAACAAGACAAAAGAAATCTGACCTATGCTTGCAACCATTGTTCAAAAAAAAAAAAAGTAAGTTATGTCATGTTTTGTTTTGTATTGTTTTGTTTTGTTTCTTGAGGCAGGGTCTCAGAACTCACTCTGTAGAAGAGGTTGGTCTCAAAAGCAGAGACACACCTGCCTCTCCCTCTCGAGTGCTGGGATTAAAGTCCTGCACGACCACTGCCCAGCTAAAAACTAAGTTCTTATGTATAATTTTACCAAGTGGTGCAAGAAATAAAACTCTGTCTGAAAGTTTTGCAGAAAACTAAACTGTTCTCCCCAGTGATGGTCTGGTTCAGATAACAACCCCGGAAACAACAGGTCCAAAACATCAATTTACTATTAGCCAACAACTTCTCTAATTTTCTTCCAATTTTGTTCCAACAAGAAAAAGTAAAATGTGTCTCCCCACCTCTAGTTAGATGTAGCCTTCTTACATCTCTCACATACGAACAGACTCCAATCAGAACCACTAGACGACGGCTCTTTTCCCTGAGCATCCCCCACCCCCTCCCTTTTTATTATTTATTTTCTATGAAATTCCCACATTCCTGTGAGCCGTTGAATCTGTACCTTTGTACCAAAGGTGTAAACTGGTGGTTGACTCACTTGCCATGGAAAACTCAGACTAAATAGCCTTTGATTTTTCTCATGCAGTCCTCATTTCGAATACTGAATATAGTAACTCTATGACAATTTTCCAAAACCTCTTCATGAGATATTGGTTTTGTTTCTAAAATATTCATCTTTTGCAAAGGACTTGTTAAAATCCTATTATTACTAATCAAAGTCAATATGCTAAAGGTCTCTCCTTTTCGGGGACAATCCTGTTGCTAAATGGATAGGTTTTCGGAGCAGGGAAGATGCAGATGGACTCTAGAAGGAGCAGTAGGAGTCGTCTACACCTGCGAGACCTGAAAGAGACTACAATTCCCAGCAGCCCCTCCGGCGGCGCAGGTCAATGCGCGCGCAGCGATGGAGTCCTGTCTTGTTCCCGCCAATTCTCGTGTCAGTCCTGTCCGGGTCTAGTTCCTTACTTCATGGAGCCATTTGATTCCGCGGAGCTGCCGGAGCTACTCAAGCTTTATTACCGAAGGCTCTTTCCCTACGCCCAGTACTATCGCTGGCTCAACTATGGAGGAGGTGATGGAGGCTGGAACGGGATGGGTAGCGGGGCTGGGAGCCGCGTGTGAGGATATTCCGGGCGGGATGCCCTAGGAAGAAAGGCTCCTTCTTCACCGATGACAGGCATTTCGTCCTTGAAATATTTACACCTCCTGTTTATTGTTCCCTAACAAATGTGAAACTGTATGCCCCGTCAGATTACAGGCTATCTAGAACAGAGTTGGGCACAGGGCACTCGTTAAAAATATTCCAGAGAGCCTAGTAAATCATACCTATAATCCTTACATTCTGGAGGTTGGGGCATGTGGATTTTCATGAGTTCAAGGCCAGCCTGGGCTACGTAGTAAGCTCTAGGGCAACCTAGTCTACACAATAAAACCTGTCGTTTAAAAACATATGTCAGCCGGGCGGTGGTGTCGCACGCCTTTAATCCCAGCACTTGGGAGGCAGAGGCAGGCGGATTTCTGAGTTCGAGGCCAGCCTGGTCTACAGAGTGAGTTCCAGGATAGCCAGTGCTATACAGAGAAACCCTGTCTCAAAAAAAAAAAAAAAAGTCTTCCCACATGCCCTAAACTGAAATTAAAATTATTTTGCAGTGACAAAGAATTACTTCCAACACCGTGAATTTTCATTCACACTGAAAGATGATATTTACATTCGCTACCAGTCCTTCAACAATCAGAGTGAACTGGAGAAGGAGATGCAGAAAATGAATCCATATAAGATTGATATAGGCGCAGTATATTCTCACAGAGTAAGGAATCTTTTTTTTTTCATATTTTGTTTGTATCTTGTTTGTTTGTTTGTTTGTTTCATAAGCCAGAGTGAGTTGGTGCCCCCAAGTTTTGAAGTTAATGTTTTAGAGTGTATTTTTTGTTGATGAAACACACCTTTTCTTCAAGTTAATTTTAATCTTTTGTTTGTTTGTTTGTTTGTTTGTTTTTCGAGACAGGGTTTCTCTGTATAGCCCTGGCTGTCCTGGAGTTCACTTTGTAGACCAGGCTGACCTCGAACTCAGAAATCCGCCTGCCTCTGCCTCCCGAGTGCTGGGATTAAAGGCGTGTGCCACCACGCCTGGCGTTAATTTTAATCTTGTTTAACACTCTATAGACTGAAAATCACTTGGCTGTTACTGCCTTGCCTTCTTACCAGATTTAGAAGAAAAGGTGCGCATTGGGCTGGATTGTAGCTCAGTTGATAAGAGTGCTTGCCTGACATGCGTGAACTGTTGGATTCCATTCCTAAGAACACATAAACCAGGTGTAATTGGCATTGTCTCTAATCCCAGCATAAAGAAGGGAGGGGCCGGTTTTGTCTTTTTTTTTTTTTTTTTTTTTTTTTAAGATTTATTTATTGTTATATGTATGTACACTGTTGCTGTCTTCAGACACACCAGAAGAGGGCATCAGATCTCATTATGGGTGGTTGTGAGCCACCGTGTGGTTGCTGGGTATTGAACTCAGGACCTCTGGAAAAGCAGTCAGTGCTCTTAACGTTGAGCCATCTCTCCAGCCCTGGTATGTGCCTTTTATTGTCTGTTCTGGTAGATATTGATGGACCCTTACAATACCCCTGGTCTTCAGTTGTGAGGGGAGCTATATTTTTCCTACATAACCTGTCCTTTAAAAAAAAAAAAAGTTATTTCTGAGGATTTCAATGATAGATCATTAAACTCTCTTTGCAGTCTTAACCCGTTCACACTTGCACACACACCCATTTATAATCTTCCTGCCCTGCCTCCCGAGTTGCTGGGACTGTAGGTGTGTACCAAAGCACTCAACAATGGATGTGATGTTTCACTGAGAAGTGACTTGGCTGAGCCATATTCTTAGAGACTCTTTGAGCTAAGTTCGCCGAGGTCTTTGTCAGGATAAAATCTCCACTAACATAGAAACTTTTGTTTCGTCACTGATCTATCCCTGGAGCCTAGAACGGTGCCCAACACATCTGGTCAGATTCTTCTAAGAGGAATCTAGTCTCCTACCCAGGTTATCAGTGAAAGCCAATAGATGTGAGGAGAAAGGTCTGAGTCTCTGGATAGAGATGGCTCCACAGGAAAAGCACTCGGTTTGGACCTGAGTTCAAACCTCCAGCATCCACATAAAAGCTGGTCATGTCTATGCTCACACCTATAACGTGTGTGTGCGGGACAGAGGCAGGAGACACTGGGGCTTGCTGGTAATCAAGGGCAGCTTGGGCTACATGAGACCCTGTCTCAAAAACAACAGAGACTCATTTGAGAAGATATTTTTTAATATGTTTAAGGGATCTAAAATAAGTATATATGTGTTATTTGTGTGTACTATAACAAGGAAAGATTTGTAAAATACTCTATTAGGAATTATTTGTATAGACATTTACTTATTAGAAACTGAACATAGCTTTGTCATTTCTATCAGGCAACATACACTTAGAGTTAAATCATTACACCCTATTTTAAGTCGATAAAAAATAAAACTACCCGACTGCTCTTCCGAAGGTCTGGAGTTCAAATCCCAGCAACCACATGGTGGCTCATAACCATCCGTAACAAGATCTGACTCCCTCTTCTGGAGTGTCTGAAGACAGCTACAGTGTACTTACATATAATAAATAAATAAATCTAAAAAAATAAAAAAAATAAAACTGTCATCAATTCAGGTTGTATGAGATCCAAACTGTCTAAAGTGTCCTAGGCGTGGTATTATGCAGCATCTTTGACTTACTCACCGTGTAAATAGACGTGAGCAGCTCTTACAGAACCTGATGGCGGTTTGTATTCATAGCCCAGTCAACACAATACAGTGAAGCTGGGAGCTTTCCAGGCCCAGGAGAAAGAACTGGTCTTTGACATCGACATGACAGACTATGATGACGTAAGGAGATGCTGCAGGTAAGCGCCCTCCTGCTGGGGTAAGTGACAGTTGCTGGCAGTGAGTAATGACACCTGTGTTCCAGTTCTGCAGACATATGTTCCAAGTGCTGGACTCTCATGACAATGGCCATGCGCATCATAGACCGGGCATTGAAGGGTATGTGTCAGTGTGTCCTGGGTGTCAGTGGGTTGTAGGTGTCAGTGTGCTGTGTCTCAGTGTATTGTGTATCTCAGTATGTCAACATGTTGTATGAGTCAGTGTGTGTCGGTGTAGTGTGTGTTATGTATGTCAGTGTGTTATTGTGTCATGTGTGTCCGTGTGTTATGTCACTGTGTTGTATGTGACAGTGTGGTGTGTCAGTATGTCATGTGTATCAGTGTGTCATGTGTGTCGGTGTGTTGCAAGTGTCAGTGTGTTGTGTGTGTCTGTGTTGTGTATGTGTTTTTGTGTGTCAGTGTGTTATCCTCTCAGTCTCTGTATTTCATTATCAGATCACATATATTTCTAATATTTTCCCCTGAAACATAAGAGGAAAAAGAAAAGAGAAAAAATTAGTAATGAAAACATTAATACAGCTGTTGAACAAACTAGCTTACCTTCATTAAGAGAACAGTCTTACCCGGGCTGGTTTTAAACCCGCTGTATTGCCAAGGATGACCTTGAACTCCCAATCCTCCTACCCCTGCCTCAAATTACAGGACCTCTGAGCTGATTCCCAGCGGCCGTGTGGTTGCCTCACAGCTGTCCCTAATCCTAGCTCTAAGGGATCCAGTACCGTCCTTCTGGTCTCTGCAGGCACCGTCATGTACAGACATACACTCATGTACACATAAATATCACATACAGACATACACTCATGTACACATAAATATTCATGAAAATAAGTCAAGGAAGAAATAAATCCTTGTCAGGAAGACAAAGATGAGTAAGAAATGCCAGCACTCCGGTCACAGCAAACACTTGAGGCTCTTGGTAAGTCGGCATGAGGAAAATGGGAAACTGTCACAGGTGAGCGCCCGAGTTCGGCTCTGCAGCACCTGTGTAAAAGCCACAGCACAGGTTGGTAGAGACAGGATTCCAGAGGCTCGCCCAGCCAGCCCATCTAGCTGAATCATTGAGCCCCACACACTGTGAGAGACCTCAGAAAATAAGGTGGACAGCAACAGAGGACGACACCCAGCTCCTGTCAGCCTCTGAGCTCCCACATGTGTGCACAGGCAAGCATACCCTTATGTCATAACCACAAATTAAAAAGGAAAGCGTGAGAAAGCCCAGTCTGGTGGTGCCTACGAGTAATTTCAAAGGCAGAGGTAAGAAGATTAGGAGTTCAAGATCATCCTTGGCAATAGAGCAACATTAAGACCAGTCTGGGTGGGTTATCTGGAGGGAACAGTGTGCACTTTTAATTTCTGCCCTCAGGAGGCAGAGGCAGGCTGATAGATGGAGCTCTATAGACCCTGGTCTATAGACAGCCAGGGCTACACAGAGAAACAAAATGCCATCCTGGGTAACATAAGACGTGTATGAAAATACATCACCAGTACCCACCCGGCCTGGGAGAGGGTAGGCTGGGAAATGAGAGTGCTTGGGGAAAACTTGAGAATTGGGTAAGCAAAAACTAGGTTATAAAATTGTCCTAAAGCCTATTGTTTCTATCCCTCAGAGGACTTTGGATTTAAGCACCGCCTCTGGGTGTATTCAGGAAGGAGAGGTGTGCACTGTTGGGTCTGTGATGAGTCCGTTCGGAAGCTGTCCTCTGCTGTACGTGCTGGGATCGTGGAGTACTTGAGTCTTGTAAAGGTAGTGATCTCTTAGTTAACATTTTCCATGCCTTTCTCTAGTAGACAGCACCCAGACCTCTTTTTTTTTAAGACTTATTTTACTTATTTGATGTATATGACTACACTATTGCTGTCTTCAGACACACCAGAAGAGGGCATCAGATCTCATTACAGATGGTTGTGGGCCACCATGTGGTGGCTGGGAATTGAACTCAGGTCCTCTGGAAGAGCAGTCAGTGCTCTTAACCACTGAGCCGTCTCTCTAGCCAGAACTTTTAGTAACACAGAAAATATATTTTTTAATAGCATTCATATCCTAAAGTAAACTTAGCAATGATCATTTAAAGCCATAATAGCTACTTTTAAAAGGTACTTGCACATGTGTGTGCACACGCAAACACACACGGCACTCAGGTAACATTGAAGGACAGAGAATAGAAAGAAAGCCAGGACCAGAGGGTGGGAAGATGTCTTCTGGACATGGCACAGCCAGTACATTCAGGTGTGCTCACTATAGCTGTGGTTCTCTGTGCAAGTCCTTCCTGTAATGGGGACCATCAACAATTCATTTCTCACGAATAGAAGAAGCTTCGCCCTGCCCCAGGCCCCACTCCTTCATGTGGAACTCCTGAGGGAGGGCATGCCATTCTCATCAATGCTAATAAATGGCCATTGCTCTGGGAATAACCTCTCACCCACACTGGGGCAAGAAATTTCAATTAAACTCAGTGAGTCTCACACACAAATGAGCAGAATGTAGGAAGAGGCCCTGTTGGGAAAAAGGGTTTCAATAAGGGAGGGTGAAGGTCACAGAGGAATGGGGTGTGTGTGAAATAACTAAAATTCATCTTATAAACATGCGAAATTCAAACAATAAATAATTCTTTTTTTTTTTTTTTTTTTAAATATATGTGGCATCTCATGCCCATAATTCTAGCAGGGAACTGAAGCAGGCAGATGGCCCCATGGTTTAGGTCATCCTGGGCTGTAGAATGAGACTTTGTCTCCAACAGCAGCAGCAACAAAAAGATACTAACTGTTTTATTGCTAAGTATCCTCCTTTGTAACAAAAGGAATTTTGTCCAAGGAAGTTAGAGGTGCTGAGATTCTGAGCTGGAGAGATGGCTCAGTGGTTAGAAGCACTTTTCACTCTTGCAGTTCCTGGGATCTGACCCAGTCTTAAGGCCTTTTTAGCTACACTCTCGTCGTGCACATGCATGTACTCAAACACACACATACACAAAAGATATAATAAAATTTTCTAAGATAATAAAATAGCATCCAAGCTTCTGTCCCTCAGAATTTAGCCACTGTCTTCATCGGTTTTATATAGCTTTAAATGGAATAGTAGAACATATTAAAGAAGTTTTTAAATAAATGCTTTATAATATACATAAAATTCTTTTTTGATGATTTATTTTTCAGGGTGGTCAAGATGTTAAAAAGAAAGTTCACCTAAATGAGAAAGTTCACCCTTTTGTCAGGTCTGTTGGGAAAGACCCCCTGAGGGCCAGGTCTGTTGGGAGAGACCCCCTGAGGGCCAGGTCTGTTGGGAGAGACCCCCTGAGGGCCTCTGGTTTGCCACTTGTAGACACTTCTTGCTGCCAGTTTTCACCACTGAGTAGTGTTTCCAGTAACAGTTGCAGCTGATAGCCTCTGACTTTGGCCCTGTTCCAGTGTCTCTACTGTCATTCTCAGTAATCTTCAGGACTTCAAAAGAAACATGATAGTACTTCCACTTAAAGACAAGAGAAGTAGGTTTTGGAGAACTATATGGTTCGCTTGTCAACATCTAGCGCACAGATCCTGGTCTACTCAATTCTAGCATCCATGCCGTTTCCTACCCCGGTTTTACCCTGTGACCTCGATAAATGCTGGAGGCACCACCTGTGTGAATGATATGGGGACCGTTTGTGCTCCACCTGACTCCAGGGTGGTAGTAAAGACAAATGACACAGGCTGCAGTACATTTGCGAACTGCAGACTCAGGAAAGTGGGGACAGTTCAAGACAGGGTTTCTCTGTGCAGCCCTGGCTGTCCTGGAATCCTACCTGGATTTCTACCACTGTTGCATGTCCTGTGATGTTAGTAACATTATAGATTACAGGATTTAAGAAGTAATCATTTAAGCCAGGCATAGTGTGGCACACACCTTTATTTAATCCCAATACCAAGAAAGCAGAGGCAGGCAGATCTCTACAGAGGCCAGCCTGGTCTACGTAGTGAGTCACAAGCCATCCAGACTTGCACAGTGAGACTCTGTCTCAAAATAAACATTTCCCAAATACTTATGACAGGTATGTGCTAGGCTATTTCCATTTTAAGTGTGTAGTTTTAACTCGGCTAACAAAAGGGTCTTGTTCCAATTATCTAGTTCTAGAAATTCAGAAAAAATAGTGACCACCTAGTAGGGGAGTGCCTGTATACCCCGTGTCTTGCTAATACTGTTGTTACTGTCACCCCTACAGAAAATCTATAAACATAATTAAAAAGTACTTTGAAGAATATGCCTTAGTCGGTCAAGATATTCTTGAAAATAAGGAAAACTGGGATAAGATTTTAGCCCTTGTTCCTGAGAATATCCTTTCCTGTGGTTACTATGTAAGCCAGTTGTGTCGGTCTGTGACATAGATGTGTGCATTTATATAGTCTCTGTGACATCATAGATGTGTGCATTTACATAGTCTCTGTGACATTATAGATGTGTGTTTTTACATAGTCTCTGTGATATTATACATGTGTGCTGTCTGCATAGTCTCTGTGACATACATGTGTGCTGCCTGCATAGTCTCTGTGACATTATTCATGTGTGCTGCCTGCATAGTCTCTGTGACATACATGTGTGCTGCCTGCATAGTCTGTGACATTATTCATGTGTGCTGCCTGCATAGTCTGTGACATTATTCATGTGTGCTGCCTGCATAGTCTCTGTGACATTATTCATGTGCACTGTTTGCATAGTCTCTGTGACATTATTCATGTGCACTGTTTGCATAGTCTCTGACATTATTCATGTGTGCTGCCTGCATAGTCTCTTATGTTCCTAGATACTTAATCTTTTGTTTTATGCAATTATCTCCAGCATGTCTACATTTTTGTATCACTGGGCTACAGTAAGAAATGGGACCATTCTGTAGAATAGTTTCCTCGTCTTACAAGTTGTCCCTAGAATTAGTGGTTAAGGATGGGGAATCATTTCATCTAGATATGATGCCATAAGTATGTTCTAATTATGCTAGCATTCTTTCTGCCAGATTACTACTATAGTTGCACAGGGGAACTTTTAATGCTGTAAGTGCCGAGCACGTGTGTCTCAGGAATCATTAATAGTTTCTGAGTGTGTGAAGCATCAACCTTCTTGTAATAATATGTACTAAAGACTTACTCATTGAGGTATTCCAAATGAGCATGCTCCTTAATAAAGCATCACCAATTCATGATGAGCTGCAAAGAGGGTTTCAGAAGTTACACAGTTCACCTCAGCGCTGGGAATACCTGAAGAAAGTGGCCAACTTACCTCAGGTATCCACCCCTGGGCTCCGTGTTTACCAATACTAACACAGCTCCTGACCGAGTTATAACTGTATGTGCTGGAAAGACGGCTAAAGCTCCTTCTGATCCTCATGGCAGTCTCTCTCGTGTCTGCTTCTAGAATATCAAGAACGATAAGTGTGGCCCCTGGCTGGAGTGGGAGGTCATGCTCCAGTACTGTTTCCCACGCCTGGATGTCAACGTCAGCAAGGGAGTCAATCACTTACTGAAGAGCCCTTTCAGCGTTCATCCCAAAACAGGTACAGTGCAAAGTCAGGAAGTCTTGTGAGACAAGGTCTCACGATGTAGCCCTGGCCGGTGTGGGACTCAGAGATCTGCCCGTCCCTGCCCCCCTAGTGCTGGAATTAAAGGCGTGTGCCACCCCGACTGGCTCAGTATGTGTTAGCAAGGATGTCATTAGTTGTGAATACATGTCTATGAGGTAAAAGGTTGAAGAGACTGTTGACTACTTTCTACCTATGTTCCCTTTGTCAGCTAAGGAGCTCCCGGGACAATTGCTACTAGATAAAGGTTTTGGGGTTAGGAGACATGTAGCTCAGTTTGTACACTGTTTGCCTGACATACCCAAAGTCCTGGGCTCCATCCCTATCAACCATAAAACTTTATGTGATGGCACAGGCCTATAATCACGCTAATTAGGAGGAGAACACACGGGAGGATCAGAAGTTTAAAGTCATTGTCAGTAAGGTGGAGCTTGAGGCCAGCCTTGGCTATCTGGAAATCTTGTCTCAAGGAAAAAAAAAAAGGAGAAATCAAACTGAAGCCTAGAACCGAGTTTTACACATTTGTCATCCCAGCACTCGAGGTAGAAGCAAGAGAGTTAGAAGCCTGGGAGGTGAAAGGAAGGTCAGAGTCATCCCTGGCTACATAGCAAGTTTCAAGCCAGCCTGGGTTCCATGGTGGGACCCCACTTCAGAAGGAATCATTGTATCCTCAGCTCCTAGGTACGCAGTTTATGTATCTCCTCAGATATAGATTTATAAGATAATGCTACCTACCAACTTAATATTACCTTTAGCAAAATATCATTTATTTTATTACCAAGCAGACATCACAGTATTTTTTTTTTTAAGATTTATTTATTATTATGTCTAAGTACACTGTAGCTGTCTTTAGACACACCAGAAGAGGGCATCAGACCTCATTATAGATGGTTGTGAGCCACCATGTGGTTACTGGGGTTTGAACTCAGGACCTTTGGAAGAGCAGTCAGTGCTCTCAACCTCTGAGCCATCTCTCCAGCCCCACAGTATATTTTTATACAAAATAAGCTGCTTGTTGCTGGATACCATTGTCTATGCAGTCCATCATTTGGCTAATAATATCATTATGGCCACATGACAGTATTTTCAAAATATTTTGAGCCGGGCATAGTGGCACACACCTTTAATTTGGGAGGCAGAGGCAGGTGAATTTCTGAATTCGAGGTCAGCCTGGTCTACAAAGTAAGTTCCAGGACAGCCAGGGCTACACAGAGAAACCCTGTCTCAAAAAACAAAACAAAACAACAACAACAATATATATATATATTTTTTTTTAATTAATTTTTTTTTTTGGTGGGACTGCTGAGATGGCTCAGTGGATAAAGGGCACTTGCCACATGTACTGTTCTTCGAGAGGACCTGAGTTCGAAGCCTAACACCCACGTCACGCAGCTTGCAGCTGCCTATAAACCTAGCCCCAAGGGGATCTGATGCCTCTGGCCTCTGCAGGCCTCTGCACTCATGTTCATAGAACACACACACATTAAACTTAAGATGTCTGTTGTGGTCAAGTGTAGCAATGCATACATATAGTTTCAGCTCTCAGGAGGTTCATAAGTTCAAGACCAGATCGGGCTACATAGTGAGACCTTAAGGTGCTCAAAAATCCATCCCAATACTCAGGCAGAGACAGGAAGATTGCTGAAAATTCAAAGCCAGCCTTATCTGCACAGCAGTGATTCAAGGACAACTAGAGCTATAGTGGTACCTCCGGCTCCAGAAACTGAATTTAAAACCCCTTATAATAGCAAAGTTTTTGAAAAAAAAAAAAAATTGCCGTGTGTGTGTGTGTGTGTGTGTGTGTGTGTGTGTGTGTGTGTGACTAAGGATTGAACCCAGGACCTTAAGCATGCAAGTCATGGGCTGGAGAGATGGCTCAGTGGTTAAGAGCACTGACTGCCCTTCCAGAGGTCCTGAGTTCAAATCCCAGCAAACACATGGTGGCTCACAACTATCCGTAATGAGATCTGATGCCCTCTTTTGGTGAGTCTGAAGATAGCTACAGTGTACTCACATAAATAAAATAAATAAATCATGGAAAAAAAAAAAAAAGCATGCAAGTCACTAAACTATATCCCCAGAATTTTGCCAGATTTTAACCAAAAATAATTCAGAGACACAACAACCAACAGTCATGCATTTATCACTTCTGGTTCTCACAGGTCGGGTTTCTGTGCCTATCGATTTTCAGAAAGTGGATCTGTTTGATCCGTTTACCGTTCCAACTATAAGGTATGTTCCCAATCAGTGATTATTCATTACTTGTGACTTTTTTTGAATTTTGAATAGATTATACTTGATCCGTAGACATGACATGACATGATCCAGAGGCAAGGGGCTCCCAAGCTCTAGGCTGGGGAGCGAGAGCTTAGCTTAGTTGTGTGGAGTGTGTAACAACAGGTGTTGTGGTGTACACCTGTAATCTCAGGCCTCAGAATTCAGGGCTGTCCTTGACTATATAAGAAGTTTGAGGCTGCCCTGGAATACATGAGACCCTATTGAGGTGGCAGGTTGGTTATTTGCTTGTTCAGAGCCAGAAGTGCCAGGACCTTTTACATATGCAGATAGTTACTCTACCACTAAGCTGCACCTCAGGCACATGGTACCTATGCAGACAGTGACTCTACCACTAAGCTGCACCTCAGGCACATGGTACCTATGCAGACAGTGGCTCTACCGCTACGCTGTACCTCAGGCTCGGGCACATGGTTTTCACAGATTTTGAGCTTCGAGTGCTAGTATGCCACTTGATGATGTGGGACCAGGAAACAACCCCAACTTCTCGTGTTCTGTTGCTTGCAGTGCCATCTGCCGGGAATTGGATGTGGTTTCCACTCATGAGAAGGAAAAGGAGGAGAATGAAGCTGACAGCAGACAGAAAGTCAGAGGTAGGCTACTGGGCTGACGCTTCCCACCCACAGCAGCGCCTTACCTGTCTGCCCTCCTGTAGGGAACACTCCTCAGAAGCAGGCCACCCTGAAGCCAGCTCCATGGTAAATTCTGTTGTGGAGTGCTTTCTCTAGTTAGATGTATTCCCAAGCACTTCGTTTTCTGGTTTTTAGAGTTGTTTTAGATGGGATATTTGGGGCTGGAGAGATGGCCCAGTGGTTAAGAGCACTGGCTGTTCTTCCAAAGGACCCCGGTTCAATTCTCAGTACCCACATGGCAGCTCACAGCTTTCTGTAACTCCAGTCCTAGGGAATCCGACATCCTCACACAGATATGCATGCAGGCAAAACACCAATATGCCAAAAGTAAATAAAACAAAAACAAAAAAGTTAAATGGGATATTTTTCGTAATTTCTTTCTCTGAGAATATATTATTGGTTTATATAAAGGCTGATTTTGTACCCTGCAAGTTTTAGAATATTCTATAGAGTCATGTCATCTATAAATACAGAGAGCATGACTTGTCTTCCTTCTTTCCTGTTTTTATGCCTTTTAGGTCTGTGTGTTTTGTAACTGCTAGAGCTAAGATTTTGAGCACTGTATCAAGTAAAGAGCAGAGGAGTTGCTGGAGAGAATTCTCAGCAGTTGAGAGAACATACAGCTCTTGCAGAGAACCCAGGTTCAAGGTCCAACCCCCATGTCATAAGATCTGGTTGTAACTCAAGTCCCAGGGGTGCCCTTTTCTGGCTCCCATGGGCACTGCCTGCATGTGGCACAGAGACATACATTCAGGCAAATACTCATACATATAAAATAAAAAGTCTAAAAAGGAGCCGGGTGTGGTGACGCACGCCTTTAATCCCAGCACTCAGGAGGCAGAGGCAGGCGGATTTCTGAGTTCAAGGCCAGCCTGGTCTACAGAGTTCCAGGACAGCCAGCGCTATATAGAGAAACCCTGTCTCGAAAAACCAAAAAAAAAAAAAAAAAATCTAAAAAGACGTAAAAGACATAAGAGGGAAGGTGGGCATCCTTTTCTTGTTCTTGATTTTCAGAGGAAGTGTTCTTGGTCTGTCTCCATTTTACATAACGTTGACTATAGGTTTGTGGTATATAACCTTTATCATTTCAAGTTCTATTCTGTTCCAACTATAAAGTCTCTAGGACTTTGATCATGGGGGCATATTGAGAAATGCCATGCAGTTCTGTCTTAAGTTTATCCATATGATGTATTACATTTATAGATGTATGTATGTTTAACCAAACTTGCCTCACAGGGTTTCTCTGTGTAGACTAGGCTGACCTCAAACTCAGAAATCCTCCTGTCTCTGCCTCCTGAGTGCTGGGATTAAAGGCGTGCACCACCACACCTGGTGTGTATAATCTTCTTAATGTATTCCTGATTCAGCTTACAAGTATTTTGTTGAGAATTTTTACATCTATGCTCATCAAAGAAATTGGTCTGTAGCTTGTTTTTCGTGTGTGTGTGTGTGTGTGTGTGTGTGTGTGTGTGTCTTTACCTGGGTTTGCGACCAGGATAATATTGCCTTCGTACAATGGATCTGATGGTGTTCCTCCTTTTCTGTATGTAGAACAAACTTTTTAAAAATTGGTATGGTATGAGTGTTGGATAGGTCAAGCATCGTGGCATAGCCTTTAATCCTAGCACTTGGGAGGCAGAGGCAGGAGAGTATCTGCGAGTTTGAGGCCAACATGGTCTACAGAGTGAGTTCAGGACAGTCAAGACTACACAGAAAAATCCTGTCTGTTTCAAAAAAAAACTAGGAGAAGGGGGTGGGACATCAGTGACTCTCTCCAGCTTCTATTTGTGATGTGTCTCTTTAAAGTTATTTATGTCTCCTGGAGTTAATTTTGGTATGTGATATGCATCTAGAAATCCTTCTATTTCTTCTGAGTATCAGTTTTCATAGTAATCTCTACCATGGCTCAGTATTTCCGTGGAATGTGTTGGAATAACACCTTATGTTCTCTGTTTGATACATTTATATCTCTTATTGAGTTGACTAAAGGTTTGTCAATCTTACTTCTTCAAAGAACTAACTCTGTTTGGTTGTTATAAAATATTCATGCTCTTTCTGCCAACTTGCTCGTTCTAATGTACTTGTCTTATGACTTAGATTATAAGAAAACCAGTCTAGCACCATATGTGAAAGTATTTGAACAGTTTCTTGAAAACCTGGATAAATCCCGGAAAGGGGAACTTCTCAAGAAGAGTGGTAAGATGAGCTTCCCTTTGTCTTTGTAAAACTAATCTTTGTCTAATCTAGAAAAAAAAATTACTCATTTATTGTAACCTTTGTTGGGTGGTTTTTGATGTTTTGTTTACTTAGCAGTGTGTGTATATGTGTGTACACATTTGCCACAGAATGTATGTGTAAGTCAGAAGACAACTTCGAGTGGCCAGTTCTCTCCTTCCACCCATTTAGGTCCTGGGGCTTGAACTCAGATCTTCAGGCTTAGCAGCAAGCACCCACACCCACAAGCAGTCTTGCCAGCCAAGACCTGTGTATTCTCATTCTGTCCTGGACCAACCTATAACCTGGGCTTCAGCAAGTGTGAAAACATGCCTTTATATATAGTGTGAATTACAGGAAGTGTGAAAACATGCCTTTATATAGTGTGAATTACAGCAAGTGTGAAAACATGCCTTTACATATAGTATGAATTATAGCAAGTGTGAAAACATGTCTTTCTATGTAGTGTGAATTAATAGCAAGTGTGAAAACATGCCTTTATTATATAGTATGAATTATAGCAAGTGTGAAAACATGCCTTTATATGTAGTGTGAATTAACAGCAAGTGTGAAAACACACCTTTATATAGTGCAAATTACAGCAAGTGTGAAAGCATGCCTTTATATAGTGTGTGAATTACAGCAAGTGTGAAAACATGCCTTTATATAGTGTGAATTACAGCAAGTGTGAAAACATGTCTTTACATATAGTATGAATTATAGCAAGTGTGAAAACATGCCTTTCTATGTAGTGTGAATTAACAGCAAGTGTGAAAACATGCCTTTATATATAGTGTGAATTACAGCAAGTGTGAAAACACACCTTTATATAGTGTGTGAATTACAGCGAGTGTGAAAACATGCCTTTATATAGTGTGTGAATTACAGCAGGTGTGAAAACATGTGTTTATATAGTGTGTGAATTACAGCAAATGTGAAAATATGCATTTATATAGTGTGTGAATTACAGCAAGTGTGAAAACATGCCTTTATACATAGTGTGAATTAACAGAAGCTTGAAACAAAGCAGAATATGGAGATAAATGGTCTTCTTTTCTTTTACTGATTCTTTCACTTAAACCATATTTTTATTTTTAAAATTTTGTTTTCTATTTTGTTTTAGATTTACAAAAAGATTTCTGAAGAAAACAGTTCCCATCAAACCAACGTGAATGCCTTCTACCTTCAACCATGGAGCATTTATTTTAATAAATACAGTAGAATCATCAATGGGCCTTAATCCTCAAAGCAGAACTTACTTTCGAGAAATAATTTATGTCCAAGAGACCTGGTTTGTGAGACCAAAAAGGGTGTTAAGGGCCCTGAAACAAATCAAGGAATAAGTGAACTGCAGAAGTTTGTAAAATGTATTATATAAAAAGATAATCCTTAGGTTTCTGATGTACTCGGTTTCTGTACTCTGTAGAGGCGTAAGTGAGCAGGACTGTGCCCAGAACTTCCATTTTAGCACTCTGGATTCCTCCTTCACCTCCATGATTTTATATAAATGACACCTTGTCCTTCAGCCCTGTAAGTTAGTCGTGGCTCACACCTGTGATCCCAGCACTTAGAAGTCTGAGGCAGAAGGATTACCACAAGTTCAGGGCGAGGCTGGGTTACACCACAGTCCATTTATTTTACTGCCTCTGCCTCCAGAGTGCTGGCATAGAACTTCTTTAAAGGAACAGCATGCCAGTGAAAGAATGGGCTTGCTCATGAGAGGAAAGAACTTCCTTCTTCCATGTCCTTTAAATAGGCTGCCATCAGATGTGGCCAGATTTAAGGTGCATCTTACCTCTTCAAAATATCCAGATAGTGGTTTTTCCCACTTCAATGATTTAGTTAAGAAAAATCCCTTGCCCTAGCGTGGTGGTGCGCGCCTTTAATCCTAGCACTTGGAAGGCAGAGGCAGGCGGATTTCTGAGTTCGAGGCCAGCCTGGTCTACAGAGTGACTTCCAGGACAGCCAGGGCTACACAGAGAAACCCTGTATTGGGGGGAAAAAAATCCCTTACAGGTATACCCAGCTGCTTGGGGTTTAGCTAAGTCCAGATATGGTCAAGTTGACAGCCAACACTACTCGTCACACCACTGCTCAGTTTGGTCTGGATTGGTTTTCTTTACTGTTTTGTCTACTTGTTTTGAGAGATGGGGTGAACTCTAAACCAAGTTGGCCTCAAACCTGTGGCAGTCCAACTGTGTCAGCCTCCCAGGTGCTGGGGTTGCAAGTCTCAGCCACCGTGCCCAGTTTTGTCCTTTTTCTTTAGATTTATTTATTTATAGGAGTACACTGTCACTGTCTTTAGACACACCAGAAGAGGACTCAGATCCCCTTACAGATGGCTGTGAGCCACTATGTGGTTGCTGGGAATTGAGCTCAGGACCTCTGGAAGAGCACCCAGTGTTCTTTACTGGTGACATCTCCTACATGCATTTATGTCATTACACTTCCTGTCTCATTGCCTCCTTCTTTCCCCCCAAACAACCTTCCCTTTGTCTTTCATGTCAAATATTTTCTTTGGCTCTCTTGTTCCTCCTTAAAATTATTATTTTTTTTTAATGGTTTTTCGAGACAGGGTTTCTCTGTGTAGTCCTGGCTGTCCTGGCACTCACTTTGTAGACTAGGCTGGCCTCGAACTCAGAAATCCACCTGCCTCTGCTTCCCGAGTGCTGGGATTAAAGGTGTGCGCCACCACGCCCGGCCTTAAAATTATTTTTAACCAGATAACTAAACCCACCAAAATTTCCAAAGATGAGCAATATTAGGGCTTAATAGAATGTTCTTTATCAAACATTTTCCGTTTTAGTGCCTTTTTCCCTCAGCAGCTGGATGAATTCACTACAAAGAAGCAGCTTAAAAATGTAAGCCACTTGGGCTGGAATAGGAGGCTCAGAGGTTAAGAGCACTGGCTGCTCTTCCAGAAGACCTGGGTTTAATTCCCAGCAACCACATGGCAGCTCACAACTGTCTGTAGCTCCAATTCTAGGGGATCTGACACCTTCACACAGACATATGTAGGAAAACACCAGTGCACATAAAAAATTAAAATGGATCATCAAAAATGTGGTAACCAACAACCAAAACAAAGAAGCTATTATAAGGGTGAGGACATAATGGCACTGGACTTTAATCCCAGCACAGGCAGGTAGATCTAGGAATCTGAGGCAGCCTGGGCTACATAGCAAGTTCTATGCCAGCACTCTGGAGGCAGAGGCAGGCGGATTACTGAGTTCGAGGCCAGCCTGATCTACAGAGTGAATTCCAAGACAGCCAGGGCTACACAGAGAAACCCTGTCTCGATAAAACCTTAAAAAAAAAAGAAGAAGAAGAAGAAGTACATTTATGGGGCTGGTGAGATGGCTCAGCAGTTAAGAGCACTTACTGCTCTTCCAGAAGTCCTGAGTTCAATTCCCAGCAACCACATGGTGGCTCACAACCATCTGTAGTGGGATCTGATGCCCTCTTATGGTGTGTCTGACTGAAGACAACTACAGTGTACTTATAATTATAAATCTTTGGGCCAGAGCCTGCAGAGGTCCTAAGTTCAATTCCCAGCAACCAGTTGATGGCTTATAACCACCTATACAGCTACAGTGCACTCATATACATGAAATAATATATAAATAAATCTTTTAAACAAAAGAATTATTTATGAGACCTTGTCTCAAAAAAATTTTTATTTTTGTCTAAACACTTAGACCTCCTCACCTACTCTTAAAGGAAAAATATTAAAAGCCACTTTGCAAAACTCCTTATTTACATTTCTGGATACTAAGGATTTTTTAGTGTTCAGCTTCTAAGAAGTAGTGGGTCAATTAAAACTTCTATAATGCTGGGCGTGGTAGCGCACGCCTTTAATCCCAGCACTTGGGAGGCAGAGGCAGGTGAATTTCTTAGTTCGAGGCCAGCCTGGTCTACAGAGTGAGTTCCAGGACAGCCACGACTATACAGAGAAACCCTGTCTCAAAAATCCAAAATAATAATAATAATAATAAAATAAAAAAAACTTCTATAATATAGAATTTTAATTATATAATTGTATTATAATAGTCACTGGGCTACAGAAATGATGGCTCAAAGTTTCTGGCTTTTTTGGGCACTACACAACTGTGCTGCACAGACATACATTCAGACAAAATACCCATTAAAAAAATAATTTCTGGGCTGGTGAGATGGCTCAGTGGGTAAGAGCACCCGACTGCTCTTCCGAAGGTCCGGAGTTCAAATCCCAGCAACCACATGGTGGCT
>NC_034598.1:49053273-49069238 GCF_900095145.1 Mus pahari | reverse complement strand
TTTTTTAAGACATTTATTTTATGTATATGAGTACACCATTGCTCTCTTCAGACACCAGAAGAGAGCATCAGATTCCATTACAGATGGTTGTGAGCCACCACGTGGTTGCTGGGAATTGAACTCAGGACTTCTGGAAGAGCAGTCAGTGCTCTTAACCGATGAACCATGTCTCCAGCCCCACCCACCCAGAACTCAATTTGAAGACCCAGGCTAGCCTCCAACTCAAGTCTTTTTTAAGTAATAATTGTATAGCTCTTGAACAGAACCACCCAAAAGTAGTGATTCCCTTTTCCTTGGCTTGCCAAGACACTGATATATGTATAGAAACAAGGTGTGTGTGGTAGTGCACACACCTGTAATCCTAGTGCTTGGGAGGCTAAGGCAGAAGGATTTCCAGGCCAGCCTTGGCTACATAGTTCTAAAACAACCTGGACTATATAAAAGGTCCTATCTGAAGAAAAAAAAAAAAAGAAAAGAAAAGAAAAGGGACATAAAATTTGACACCAAATTAGAGTTTCAGACTTTTCATCAGTGTGTAGGAAACCCAAAGAATAAACTACAGTCTGGAGAAATGATAAGGGGAAAAAACACTTGTCACACAGCATGAAGACGGTTTGGCTATCTAAACCCCTGAAAATGCTGAAATGCTGGATGCAGTGGCATGAATGGGGGATTCTAGCCGCTAAGGAGAAATAGGAACATCCTAGAAGCTTGAGGGCCTGGTCACTGTGACCGAGTGTGTGTGTGTGTGTGTGTGTGTGTGTGTGTGTGTGCACATAACAGATCTCTTTCTAAGCTAGACTTACCAACAGAGTTAGAAATAGTCCATGAGCCCAAGTAGCCTCAACACTGTCCTGGTTGGAAGAACTGGCATCTACTCTCTGCTATGAATTTCAGGGAGGCCCAGTCTGAGAGCAAGGATCAGCTGCTCTTAAATCCAAGGTTGATTTAAGAATGATTTAAGAAAAGAAACTGGCTCTTACTCTCCTTTCACTCTTGCCCTCTATTTTCTTTTTCTTTTTCTTTTTTTTCTTTTTTAAAGGCTCTCTCTTGCCCTCTTGCTCCCTGTCTCCCCACTCCTTTCCTCCCTCTCTCCACATGACTGTGGCCACCCTCTGCTTCTCTATTCTCTCCCTCTCTGCCTTTCTACAATAAACGTCTTAAAACCAAAAATAAATAAAGAAAAGAAAAGAAGGGCTGGTGAGATGGCTTAGTGGGTAAGAGCACCCAACTGCTCTTCCGAAGGTCCGGAGTTCGAATCCCAGCAACCACGTGGTGGCTTACAACCACCTGTAACAAGATCTGACGCCCTCTTCTAGAGTGTCTGAAGACAGCTACAGTGTACTTACATATAATAAATAAATAAATAAATAAATAAAAATAAAATAAAATAAATCTTTAAAAAAAAAACAAACAACTTAAAAAAAAAAAAAGAAAGAAAGAAAGAAAAAGAAAAGAAACTGGCAGTGTTTTTTTTTTTGTTTGTTTGGTTTTTGGTTTTGGTTTTTTTCCGAGACAGGGTTTCTCTGTATAACCCTGGCTGTCCTGGAACTCACTCTGTAGACCAGGCTGGCTTCGAACTCAGAAATCTGCCTGCCTCTGCCTCCCGAGTGCTGGGATTAAAGGCATGTGCCACCACCGCTCAGCAAAACTGTCAGTGTTGAACACAAGCTTTTAAGCCCAGCACCCAGGAGGCAGGGGCAGTCAATCTCTGAGTTGGAGGCCAGCCTGGTCTATGTAATGAGCTCCAGGACAGCCAGGGCTACACAGAGAAACCCTGTTGAAGAAGAAAGAGGAAGAAAGAGAGGAGGAAAAAAAGAAACGTGAGTGTGAGGAAGCCGCACCCCAGAGCCACTCTCCTTCCCTCAGCCAACTTCAGAAGAACTGAGTCTTCCAGATTAGTTACTCACGAATAGAAGTGGATAGGCCTCCAACTCTCCATCCTCCTGCCTCAGCTCCCCAAGTAGTTGTGGCGACAGATGGGCCACAGAGCCTGGTTTAGCCTCTTTTAGTAGTAACAGACACTAAGTCATGTGCGTGCGTCTATTACCTGTTGCCTTCCTAGTATCCCCATTTTACAGATGAAGGCAATGATAGGCTAAATAGTCTGAAGGATCCACATGAGAGTCAAGAGAGACTGCAAATGTTTTTATGGGGATGAAGGTAGGAGAAGCTAAAGATAACCTCCATGTCCCAAGTGCCGCCATTACAAGTTCTCACCATCACGCCTGTGTGAAGTACCGGGCATGGAACAGTGCTGTCACATATGCTGCAAAAGTGTGACTGCTGAGCTATAGTCTCAGATCCACATCTGTTCCTAGTCACTTGCAGTCTCTCCTATCTGGGGGTGATTTCAGAATTCCCCAATCCTTGTAAAGTCCACTACTCCAATTAATCCTGATTTGCTTGTCCTAATTCTCATTCACCATACTCAACGTCTCAAAACATTTTATTTTTTCTTTTATCTCTGCTTTTATGAGTATGGGTGTGCATTGCCTGTGGATGTCTGTGCACCCACTTTATCGTTGCCTGAGGATATGTCTGTGCACCCCTTGCATTCAATGCGCCCAGAGCCCAGAAGAGGGCTTGGAGTTCTCCAGTAGTTGTAGTTTCAGACAGAAGTGCTATGGACTCTGGGAATCGAACATTTGCTGATTCTTATCATCAGCCCAGATTTTGATAAGGTTAAGTTTCAAACCAGGGCGAAAGGCAGAGATGCTTAATTAACATATCAAAGTGGACGTGGCCTCCAGGCTCTCCCAGCAACCCTTAGTCGCCAGCCACTTGTTACAGGGTCTGGCTGACCCTCTCTGCCCTGTACCTGAACTCTAGCCAAAGGGCTGAGCTACCCTTCCCGCTCCCCACAGAGACTCTTCCCTGTGTAATCCAGACGTTCTGATTACCCACCCTTTTGTACCTTTGGGTTCCAGGCTGCTACACCTGGCTCCCTCTCTCCCTCTCCTTTTCCCTCCCCCTACATGGGCAAGCTCAGTCTGGTCACGTCCTCTGGACTGAGAATCCCTCTGCCTCTGGTTATGTTCTCCCACATATCTGTAACAAACTTTATCCTCCTCCACACCTAGGGGCAGTCATATCCTTTCCTTTTTATTTCTTTTTCATCCATGGATAACCTTCCAAGGATGGAAGGCTGCCCAACCTGCACAAGTGCCTAAACCGGCTGAACCAGCTGACCAGCCCAATCAGGGCTTAAGGTATCTTTTAGATGTTTAACTTTTTTAACGCTTCCTAGAAAACACAGTCAACCAAATCAAGTAAGTTAGCCAGATACAATGGTGTCCATTTGCAACTGTGTCCAGCTGTAATCTCAACACTTTTGAGGACTACAGCAAGTTTGAGACTAGCCTGGACCAGTAGAGAGCTTGCTTTAAAAACAAACAAACAAACAACATCAACAACAACAGGTGAGCTAAGTAATTCAGGTCCAAAATCGAGTCCTTTTGTAGAATTGAGAGATGGGAGTGTAAGTCAGTAACTACTTCTTTGGCAAAATATTGGTTTTATAGTATATTCTACTTTCAAAAAGTATAAGCTTGGGTTTGTTTTGAGACAAGCGCTCAGTATCTAGCCCAGGCTAGCTCCAAATTTGCTAGGTTCAGAAGCAGGTGGGTCTCTAAGGTCAGCCTGGTCTATACATTAGGCCTTGTCTCAAAAGCACCAAGCAAAACTGTGCTATCAAGCCCAGCCTTTAATTCCAGCACTCCAGAGGTAGAGGCAGGTGGATTTCTATGTAAGCTGGAAGCCAACCAGGGCTACACAGAGACCTTGTCTCAACAAAAGAAAAGACTGCACACACACAATTCACTGTGTTGAGGTTTTGCAGAGGACTTTGAACTTTTGATCCTGTCACTGCCTTCAAAGTGTTGGATTAAAGGGCTCGAACTACTTGCGATTTTGATTTTATGTGGTGCTGCGGATGGAACCCAGGACTTTTTTGCATGCGGGGCAATCACTCTACCAACCGAGCTACCTTCCCAGGCTCAAGTGTGGGTTTTTAATGTACAGTCCTGCGACCCTAAAAACGGGTGAACTTTAGAATATCAGGCGAAGCGAATTGTGTTTGTGCTCTGTGTTGGAGGTTTTCCCCGGAGAGAACCGAGCTTTTGCTGTCCTAAATCCTCTCTTTCCAAAATTTAAACCTAGGTCACCTCTCTCCAACGGTGCGAACGCGGGCTCTGTGACGTTCCCCGCTAATTCGCAACTCGTTCTCTTAAAAGAGGAAACCCGGACGGCCGTCCTAACGAAACAGCTGTCGCTGTGTCGCGTACGGTCTTGGCGCGTCCCTCGGGGTCAAGGCCATGACGGGGCGGCCCCTACCGCCCCCAGCCTGGCCCGCGCGTCCTCTTCGGAATTCATAACCTTATTTAGCCCGCGCGGCCGCCGTGCCCGCCCGGGAGAACAGCTGCTCGGCTGGCTACAGGAAGTGGAGGCCCGTGCGCCTGACCCGGAACCGCATGCTGGCCCCGCCCTCTCGGCGCCGGGCTTCCTTCTGCAACAGGCGTGGGTCACGGGCTCGCTCCCTCGCTCGCTCTCTCTGCCGCCATCTTGGTTCCGTGATCTCCGCACAGTAAGTGCCGCCGGCGCCTCTGCTTTCCATCCGTAGCCATCCTCGCCGGATGCCAGCTCTGCGGCCCCGGGCATTGAGTTCAGCATCGCTGGCGGCTCGGTGGGGCTCCGCGTCCTGACCTCGACCCCGCGCCCGCGGGCAAAATGGGGGCTGCGCTCTGGGTCCCGGCAACAGCAGGACAGGAGGGCCCCGGGTCCGGCCGAGGGTGTAAGGCGTGGGGACGCGGGGACCGTTGCGGTAGAGCAGGAGAGGCTGGGCGCGTCTGCAGCTGGGGAGGGCGCCACGGGGATCCGGAGGAGGTTGGGGGGGTGGGTCACAGCCTTGGAACTCGCCGCGTCGCCCGACCTGGGGCATCCCGTGTTCTCGTTGCTCTGCGGAGTGGTCCTTGGAGAGTCGTGGGGTGGGGGGTCCCAGGCTCAGCGGCGTGACTGTGGGGACCGGAAGGGGGCCCGGAGTAGCGCCTGGACGCTCACGGTTAGGAGCCAGACCTTGGGATTGCTGCCCCTGTGAGATCGGAAACGTGAAAACGAGGACCTGGCCGGGGCGAAGTCAGCTCTCGGCTAAGTGAAGCGGCCCCGTGAGGTCAGACCCTTGGAGCAGGCATCCGAGGGCCGTGGCGTAGTTTGACCCCGTTTTCAGTCGCTTTTTGGGAGGTTGTCCGGATCCTCGGGGTTTGTTTTCTTAATGGGCCTTATGCAGTTTTTTGTTCTGTTTTTTTTTTTCCCCCCGGAATAGTTGACTAGGCGGAATCCTTGGGCTAGGCAGGTGAATCCGCCCTAGTTAATTCGGGGCCTCCGTTTTATTCCCTTCAGAAATGCCCGGTGAAGCCACTGAAACCGTCCCTGCTACAGAGCAGGAGTTGCCACAGCCTCAGGCTGAGACAGGTAGGTGACCATAGCTCTTTTGCTGTTCGTGAAAATTGATCCTAAAACCATTTGGTGGGTAAAGGGACAGATATCTGCCTTTTGTAGTTTACTGACTTTAAAGAAAGATTTGAAATGGGATTGTAGCTCTAGTATGCGATCTAATTGTTACCTTGCCCGGGGGAAGGGGACTCTTTAGGGGGAAGAAAGTAAAAAGATTGTATCTTTGAGATTTATACACACACGAGTTCCCTAGCCTGCTCTGTGAATACATCAGCTGCTTGAAAAGCTCTTCTGTGGAATCTACACATAGGAAACCCAAGTAGGGAAGGGGCTGGGTCGTTCTGGTCTGTTGTAACTGGGCGGCTCAAGCAGGCCAAGGAGACCTGAGCTTTGGTGAAGTTCCGGCCAGAAGTTAGGTCGAGGTTTTAGATAGCCATGATTGGCACCGAGCCTTCATCACATGTCTGGATGACATATTGCTGCTTATAAGCATGGCCTACCTAAGTGTCAGCCTGGGTTGGTTAACTCAGAGGGGTTGATACTGCTTGCTAGCGTAGTCCATTACATAAGACTGAAATAAATTCTTGGGGTTTTCCAACTGAAACAGAATGTTGTCTGAAGATAGGCTTGAATGCTGGTTAACACATTTTGATAGGGAACTTTAAAAAGAGCTTGTGAAATGAACAAGAATGGTTTTGCTTGCTAAGTCAGCTCTACATAACTAAATGAAGGATATCTTAAGGGTAGCTGGAAGATAAAGGCTGGGCAGGAGTGCCTGCCTTTAATCTCATCGCTTGGGAGGCATGGACACAAATCTCTTGAATTCGAGGCCAGCCTGGTCTGTCTACAGAGTTCCAGGACAGCCAGGGCTACACAGAGAGACCCTGTTGAGGGGGAAAAAGAAAAGATATGCCCTCCACTTTTTTAAATAGAATTTTTGTTGTTACTCATGGGAGTTTGTGTTTTCTTTTGAAATTAAAGTTATTTATATTTAAAAGCATTAAAGTCCTCCCTCCCCACCTGTCTGATTTGAGCAGCCGAAGGGATTAATCCAGCTGCTAGACCAAAAAGGAGGTGGGACCCTGAGCTGGGAACTGGAGGATGTGGAGAAGGAATGGTTTCTGGGGATCTGCAACTCCGGAGCTCAACAGAGTCAAACTACCTTCCAAAGGTGGAAGCTGAAAGTGGATTTAGAATATCCTGGTCTAAAGCAGTCCTTAGTGTTGCTAAAGATATTCCTAATTAGTCTGAACTTATTGAAATGAATGAAAACAATCAGTATATTGGTTATAGTACAAAAGCAAGAGACGTGGGCATATTTTTAAATTCTAGTTAATATTTGTACAAGAAATATTTGCATTATAATTAGAAGGCTTTGACCTACCAATTCTCCAGAAAGACTGGTCCAGCCACCTCTTTGTCCTGTAATCTCTACTATAAGAATTTGGGAATAAGCTGGCTCAGTGGGCGTTTTAATGATTCACGTCCTAGGTATTCATCGTTCTTGACTCTGATTTAATTTAGTGTTGTCTCTTGAGTGGCAGAAATTATGCTCCTTCAGAAATCTTTGTGGTGCCAAATAGTTGACTAGACGGGATAGCATACTTACCTAGATTAAGGAGTAGGGAGCATGTATTTCTAAAGTATTTCTTAATGATTTGGGTTTAGTTTTATGATATAATTCAAAGGACGATCCTTTGAGCCCTGAGTTAAAGAGTGAAGAGCTAAAACTGCAGAAGAAGGGATACCTAGGGAGTGGAGTGCGACCTGCTTCTGCGGTGTACGACCCACTCCTACCAGGATCCATGTCTGGTGCCACATGCTGAGCTTCAGCTTTAGTAGAACTGAGTTAAGCTAGCTGTATCCAGCATAACTGAATTCTCACTTTCTGTACCCTACCCCCTGAAGTCTAAAAGTATGGCCAGGAACGATTGAGTGAAGTGTGGTCATACTCCTTTAATCCAGAGTTAGAGACAACCCTGAGTTCCTAGGTGCTGCAGTGAGACCATGTCTAAAAAATAAAACATTGGGAATAGTGTCAGTTTTGTGAAGGAGGAGGAAATTACTCCAGGTTGGTGACTAGTGCCACAGGGTGTTAGCAGCTGAGAGTTGTAGATTCAATTTAGGACAGTCTAAGAAACTGGTAGAACTGTCTCAAAAAAAGAGGGCTAAATTATGAGTGTGTGTGTATATAATCTTAGTAGTAGAGTTCTTGTACAGCATGTGTAAAGCCCTAGGCTTAGTCAGTAACAGGGTGTAGGCCTGTGCTCTTGATTTAGAGATGAGCTAGTCTTGGACTGTTGGCCCCACCTTAAAATAGTTGGTTTATTTTAAAGGATGTAGTCCACTTAATCACCGAAATATGCACAGGCAAAGTTGATATTGCTTGTCACCTGTTTCTAACCCGCGTGGTGACCGTCATTCTCAGATTTTAGACTGTGTTGTTTCCTGTGAGGCATGTTACCAACGTGGGCTGCACAACTCACCTTCCCCCCCCCTTTATTTCCTTTTTTGTTTTGTTTTTTATTTTATTTTATTTTTGCTTTTCTCCAGCTGTGCTTCCTATGTCTTCAGCCTTGAATGCTGCTGCTGTAGGGCAGCCTGGACCTCCCCCTCCTTCTTCCCTGGGCCCCCAGCAAAGCCCTCTAGTAACTGCTCATCAGCCTTCTCCACTCCCATCTAGTGTTTCCTCGACCCCCTTTGAAGTTCCTTTTGCCCAGCCCATAACAGCTGAAACTGCTCTGCCCTCAGGAACCGCCCCTCCCACCCCAACTTTCCTGCCACACCTGATAGGGCCTCCCATCTCCCCAGCTGCACTAGCCTTGGCCTCTCCCATGGTAGGTCTAGCTCAGAAAGGTGCCCGTTCCTCCTCGGCTCCCTTATCTCTGGTCGCATTAGCTCCTCATTCGGTTCAGAAGAGCCCTGTGTGTCCCCCTCACCCTCTCACCTCACCTCCATCAGCTGCTGGAGCAGAATTGGGGGCATTGGCAGCTTCCATCCCTCCCTTAGAAACAAAGACTTCTACCAGTCAAGTTCCCTCTCAGGGAACCCTGAATCTAAAAGGCACTACCCCACGTCCTCCAGATGTAGTCAGTGCTTTTCCTTCCCACCTTGAAACCCCCCTGGCCTCTGTTCAGCCTGGTTTAATGTCCTGTCCTCAAACACTATCCATCACTTCCCCAGTGAGAGGTGTCCCCATTTCCTCAGCTCTGACACAGAGTCAGCTAAGCCTTAACCTAAAGGGACCCGTTAGTTCACCTGCTCAGAACACTGCAACTCCCAGCCTTCCCCCAGCACCCTCTACTTCTCTGGGCTGTCATCTTCCACTTCTGCATCACAGTTCTTTGAATTCTCCCATCCAGCCTCCAGGTCAGTCAGGTCTTGCAGTGAGTAATCCCATTTCTGTAGGTCTCTCTTGTATTGCAGCCTCTTGCCCACCTGAGCGATGTGTAGTCCCTACCCTTCCCTCCAAGCTGCTGCCTGCTGATTCCGGGGTAGCGCCATCTGTTGACGAAGGCTCCTCTGCCGTTACTAGTGAACTCTGCAGCCCTCCTGGCTCTTCAGATGTAGCTGGTACTTCCTTGTCTCCTACAGCCTCTCTCGCTTCCAAAGGTTCTAATGTTGCTCTACAGCCTTTGGTGACTCAAGTTCCCGCTTCTCAAAAAACTGGCTTAAAAGAAACTCCTGTCTCCTGTATTGGAGCCACCCACCCTACCCTGGGTAACCCTTCTGCCATTTCTGTAGCGCCTGCCACTCATGTGCCTCCTCCAGCTTCATCAGGTCTTGGAAGTAGTAAAGACCCAGCTTCCCCTGGTACCTCACTTGTAGTCCCTGCTGCTCACAAGCAGTTTCCCGCTCCTCCAGTGTCAACTACTCTAGGGGTGCCTGTGTCTCCTCTGCCGGCCACTGAAGGCCTTAAGAATCTTCCTATGTCAGTATTGGTAAATGTAGGAGCCCCTGTTTCTCCAGCCCAGGCAGGGCTCCCTACCAGAAAAGACGCTACTCTACAACCCTTGTCCCCAATAGCACTTAAAGAGTCCCCCTCTTCTCCAAGTGCATCATCATCTTTGGAGGTACTTTCAGAAGACACTGTAACAAAGACGACCACAGGAGGACCTGCCCCTGCAGTGCGACCCGCCATTGCTGGTGTTGCTGTTACTACTTCCCTGCACGCTGTCTCTCCGTCCGCTGTTGTCGCAGCAGATTCTTGTGTCAGCCCAGTCCCTGTCAGTCAGCCTCTCAAAAGCTCTGTTACCTCCCCGGCAGTGGCTCCTGGAACTGTGCCTTCTAACACTTCACCTCTGGTTCCTTTAGCCTCTGAAGGCTGTCCTGTGGCTTCATCTATGGCTTTGTCCCCCCAGAATGCTTCTGTTTCTGAGACTACATTGGCATTGTCCCCTGAAATCCCCAAATCTGTACCCTTTCCTCATCCTCCCTTAGCTGGGATTTCTTTTTCCAGTGCAAGGAAAGTTGATGCTGTCTCTCCTGTGGAGTCTTCAGGCTCCTCTCTTGAAGGGCACCCAGATGCTCCTGTGTCTTCCAAAGGGGCTGTGGTTTGTCTAGCTGACTCCTCATCTTTAGACACTAGTGTGTCTGCTCAGACTAAACGGCCTGCATCCAAGAAGGGTTCTGCTCGCTCAGATGTTTCTCCTGGAAATGTTTCATCTCCTCTTTGTCCACTTGAGTCTTCTTTCCTTCCAGAGGCAGGTCTTTCTTTTCAAGGCCCTAAAGGCTCACTTAATAAGCTTTCTCCCATTCCTCCATCTTCCAAAGGGGCCCCTGTTCCTTCAACTGGGGCTCCTCCCTCCCCTAAAGGGGCCCCTATTGTTCCAACAGAAACTTCTATATCCTCCAAAAAGGTCTCAGCAGAAATTCTTCCTTCCTCCCAAAAGACCCCAGAAGTTACAGCTTCCAGACTGATGTCCGCAGTCCAGTCTCTTAAAGTAGACCCTGTTATATCAGATGTGACTCCTACCTCTCCCAAAAAGCCTTCAGCAACTGCAATCCCCAAAGATACTTCAGCAACCCTGTCTCTCAAAAGTGTCCCCGCTGTGACTTCCCCGTCTCCCCCAAAGGTCCCTGCAGCCCCATCTCCTAATGAAACCACCATTGCTCCTGCTGAGATTCCTACCTCCCTCAAAAATGCCCTAGCACCTGCAACCCCCAAAGAGACTTTAACAGCCTCAACTCCCAAAGTGACTTCTCCTTCCCCACAAAAGACTCCAAAATCCATATCCCCTAAGGGTGCCCCAGCTATGACCTCTAAGAAGGCGACAGAAAGTGCAGCCTCCAAAGAAGTTTCTACATCCCAGTTTCCCAAAGACGTTCCTCTTCTACCACATGTGGCTCCTACTTCCCCACCAAAGTCCCCAGCAAGTGATGCACTCAGTGGGGCTCTAACAAGCCCACCCCCCAAAGGTGCCCCTGCCACCCTACCTGAGACTCCTACCTGTCCTAAAAAGTCCCCCAAAACTGCAGCACGCAAAAAAACTCCAGCAACTCCATCTCCTGAAGGGGTCACAGCTGTACCACTGGAGATTCCTCCTTGCTCCAAAAAGTCCCCCAAAACTGGAGCCCCCAAAGAAACTCCAGCAACTCCATCTCCTGAAGGGGTCACAGTCACAGCTGTACCACTGGAGATTCCTCCTTGCCCCAAAAAGGCCCCCAAAACTACAGCTCCCAAAGAAAGTTCAGCAACCTCATCTTCTAAAAGAACCCCTAAAACTGCAATTTGCAAAGAAATTTCTTCTAAAGGGGTCACAGCTGTGCCATTGGAGATTTCTCTGCCTCTAAAAGAGACCTCCAAAAGTGCAACTCCTGGAGAAAATTCAGCCTTGTCCCCAAAAAGGTCGCCCAAAACTGCAGGCCCCAAAGAAACTCCACCTGAAGGGGCTATAGCTGTTCCCCTGGAGATTTCTCTGCCTCCAAAAAAGATACCCCAAAATGCAACCCCTAATGAAAATTTAGCAGCCTCATCCCCAAAAAAGTCTCTCAAAACTTCAGGCCCCAAAGAAACTCCACCTGAAGAGGTCACAGCTGTGCCACTGGAAATTCCTCCTTCCCCAAAAAAGGCCCCCAAAACTGCAGTGCCTAAACAGATTCCTTCTCCCAAAGATGCTTTTACTACCCTAGCTGAAAGTCCTCTCTCTCCCAAAAAGGCCCCCAAAACTGCAGCCCCCAAAGAAGCTCCGGCAACCCCATCTGTGGGGGTCACAGCTGTATCAGGAGAGATTTCTCCCTCCCCCCAAAAGACCTCAAAAACTGCAGCCCCCAAAGAAAATTTGACTTCATCCCCCAAAAGGTTCCCCAAAACTGCAGCCCCCAAAGAAACTCCAGCCACATCTTCTGAAGGGGTTACAGCTGTGCCATCTGAGATTTCTCCTTTACCCCCAACTCCAGCCTCCAAAGGGGTTCCTGTGACCCTGTCTCCCAAAGGTGCCCCTAATGCCCTAGCTGAGAGTCCTGCCTCCCCTAAAAGGGCCCCTAAAACTGCAGCCTCCAAAGAAACCTCAATAACTCCATCCCCCCAAAAAATTCCCAAAATGGCAGATCCCAAAGAGGCTCCAGCAACCCCACCTTCCAAAAAGACCCCCAAAACTGCAGTCCCCAAAGAAACTTCAGCACCTTCTGAGGAGATCACAGCTGTACCACTGGAAACTCATCCCTCCCCCAGGAAGTCCCCTAAAACTGCAGCTCCCAAAGAAACCCCAGCCCCGGCTCCTGAACCAGTGCAGATCCCTCCCTCCCCCGGGAAGGGCTCTAAGACAGCAGGCTCCAAAGAAACACCCACAACCCCATCTCCTGAAGGGGTCACAGCTGCACCTCTAGAAATTCCCACATCTTCCAAAAGGACTCCCAAAATGGCAAGTCCTAAAGAAATGCTAGTAACCCCATCTTCCAAAAAGCTCTCACAAACTGTAGGTCCCAAAGAAACTCTACCTGAAGGGGTCACAGCTGTGCCACTGGAGATACCTTCTTCCCACAAAAAGGCCCTCAAAACTGTAGATCCTAAACAGGTTCCTCTAACCCCATCTCCTAAAGATGCCCCTACTACTCTAGCTGAAAGTCCTCCCTCCCCCCAAAAGGCACCCAAAACTGCAGCCCCACCCTCTGAAAGGGTCACCCCACAGAAGGCCTCAGCAACTGCAGCCTCCAAAGTGCCTGTCCCTGCTGAGACACAGGACGTTGCTGTCTCCCCAAGAGAGGCTCCAGTAACCCCAGCTGTGCCCCCAGTTAAGAATCCTTCCTCCTATAAGAAGACCTCAAAGACTGTAGATCTCAAAGAAGCCCCAGCAACCCTCCCTCCCTCCCCAACAAAGAGCCCTAAGATTCCATCATCCAAAAAGGCACCAGGGAATTCAGACCCTAAAGAGTCTCCAGCAAGTCCTTCTATTAAAGCTGTCGCCACCTCACCAGCACAGACGGCTCCTCCCAGTCTGCAAAAGGCCCCATCAACTACAATCCCCAAGGAGAATTTAGCTGCCCCGGCTGTTACGCCTGTCTCCAGCAAAAGCCCCCCAGCTCCAGCTCCAGCTCCTGCAAGTGCTTCCACTGCCCTAGCTGCCACTTCCCTTTCCCCAGCTCCCCCAGTCAAGATTTCTCCCTCCAAAAAGACCCCAGCTACTGCAGCTCCTCAAACAGCTCCAAAAGAGGCCACAGCAATCCCATCTTGTAAAAAGGCTCCAGCTACTGAGACCCCCATTGAGACTTCAACAGCTCCATCTCTCAAAGGGGCCCCCAAGGAGACCTCAGAAACTCGAGTGTCCAAAGGAGTTCTCATGTCCACAGTCAATTCTTCCCCTCCTAAAAAGGCCCCATCCTCCAAAAGGGCCTCTGCTCTCCCCACTACAACTCTTCCCTCTCTTAAAGAGGCCTCTGCTCTCTCACCCATTGCCTCTCCTGAAAAAGACTCCCATATCTCCCCAGTGTCCGATTCTTGTAGCACAGGAACTACTACCCCTCGGGCATCTGAAAAGCTCCTGGCAAAGAAAGGTCCTACAGCTTCCACAGAAGTGCTTGCTGCACCTGCTCCAGAAAGTGCTTTGGTCATCACTGCTCCCATTCAGAAAAGCCCGGGAGCCAACAGCAGTTCTGCTTCCTCTCCTAAGTGCCCAGACCCCTCCACTGAGAAAGATGCAAAGGGCCTCCCTTCTGCAGTAGCCCTAGCCCCTCAGACAACCCCTGTGGAGAAAGACACCTCAAGAGCTACAGAAGCTCTGCCTGTTTGCCCTGCAAAAGGCAGTGATTGTCTTCATTCCCCAAAGCGTCCTGTGGGGTCTCAGGTAGCTGCTCCTCTGGCAGCATTTACCCCTGACAAGGTCCCTCCAGAAGCTGTGTCTGCATCTGTGGCTCCAAAGCCTACCCCAGCAGCTTCCCTGACTCTTACTCCCTCCCCAGTTGCCCCTCTGCCTCCTAAACAGCCACTTCTTGAGTCCACACCTGGGTCAGTGCTGGAGTCACCCTCTAAGCTCCCAGTCCCTGCTGAGGAGGATGAACTGCCGCCTCTGATTCCCCCGGAAGCAGTCTCTGGGGGAGAGCCTTTCCAGCCGATCCTCGTCAACATGCCTGCCCCTAAACCTGCTGGGACCCCTGCCCCAGCCCCCTCTGCCAAGCAGCCTGTTCTGAAGAACAACAAGGGTATTTGCCTTGGTTTGCTGTGTGCATGGTGTGTTGCCCACACCCCTCTCGGGGGCTACCCACCAATACTAACTAGGACGCGTCGCTTTGTGCAGTATGTCTGCTTGAGTTTGGGCATAGTACATAAAATGGTAACTTTAAATGTAGAAGCTCTAGAAATGATCTAAACCTTGGTTTCTGTCATCTCAGGTAATAATACTTTGTGTTTGTGTAAAGTGGTCCAGGCTAAGTAAACTCTGGATCTAACATCCTTTTTAACCTGAGCTGATACTGAACACCAAGACCTACTACCAGGTCTTCACTGTACTCTACTTCTCATCACATCACTAACCTTGTCCCTGGGCCTGGAATTTGCTTTTGTTTTTTTTTTTTAAAAAAAAAAAAAGATTAAAATGGAAAAACACACACAAAAAAACCTTGAAGCTATTCTTTTTCTTCTTAGACTTAGTAACTACCAGTTGCCTGGGGACTTCCTTTTCTTAAGAATGTAGAGAGCTGTTTTTCCTGGCCTGAGAATGGTGTGGGTGTATGCTTTCCTCTCCAGTAGACTATGCTGATGCTTGGCCATTCAATTGGAGGGAAATTAAGATGTGTCAGTTATGTTTGGGAGTGGGGGAGCCACAGGTCTATATCTAGTAGAGTTGAGAAATGATGGGGCTTAACAATATGGAGGTTGTCTAGTGCCTGGTTAAAACTTTTCTGGGAGTGGTTTGAAAGGCAGAGTGTATGTGCACAACTGCTTCTTACCCTCTAACCCCCCTGTTTAAAGGGTTTCCACCTAATTGTATCTAAAGATGCCTTCTGTTCAATTATTTCTGGGATGGGAATAAAATTTGGAATCTCACGGATGCTTGGTGTTTGTGCCAAGAAGTGAAGACCTTAAGAGAGAGAAGGCAGTTACAGCATATAAGCTGCTTATCTGTATCTAGCTATTGTCCCACATCTCTGAAGAAAGGTCTTCAATGGATTCCTGTAAGTTGGAGGCCTCGGGCTAGGTCAAAGAAGCCGATTAATTGACTTACATTTAGCCTCGTAAGCCTTTGCATAAAGCAGTGACAGCTAGTTCAGGCAGGCTATGATGAGGTGCCACCTCTTAAAATTCTACTGTTGAATAAAAGTTACCTGTCATCCTAGGATCGGGAACAGAGTCTGACAGTGATGAGTCAGTGCCAGAGCTCGAGGAACAAGACTCCACACAGACAGCCACACAACAAGCCCAGGTGCGTGCTCTCTTAACTTACATTGAGTCAAGAATGCACTAGAGGACAAGTGTGCTGGCCAGTTCTGTAATCCTGGTACTTGGAAGACTGAGGCAGAAGTTGAAAGTCTGCCTGGGCCACAGTGAGAATATGCCTCAAAAGAAAAGAAAATTGGTTGAAGGTCTGCAACCAAGATTAACTGTAAAGGATTTGGCTATTTGAATTGTGAATCTTTTTGTAAAGCAAAACCACGTGCAAGCAATTGTCCAAAGCTTTGAATCTGTTCAAGAGGCAAGAAGATCTCTTGAGTTCCAGGACAGCCAGGGCTATACACAGAAACCCTGTCTCAAAACAAAACTTTTGTCTTCTCAGCTGGCAGCTGCAGCTGAGATCGATGAAGAACCTGTTAGTAAAGCCAAGCAGAGTCGGAGTGAGAAGAAGGCAAGGAAGGTAAGATGGAGTCATAAGTGTGGATCAGGACTTGGGTGTGCATATGTGAAATGGCGCACTTGGGACACGAAAGCGGAATGATTAGGAGTTAGGAGCTAGCTAGCTAGCTTTGTAGCAAGTCAGTTAGCTTAGGGTACATATATAAGACTGCCTCCAAAAGGGTACTTGTGGTACAACTCTTGGTGAACTGCTACAGCTGAGCACATTCAGGTGTTCTTTTTTTCTTTT
>NC_034598.1:49051125-49052537 GCF_900095145.1 Mus pahari | reverse complement strand
AAGCAGAGTCGGAGTGAGAAGAAGGCAAGGAAGGCTATGTCCAAACTGGGTCTTCGACAGGTTACAGGGGTTACGAGAGTCACTATCCGAAAATCTAAAAATATCCTCTTTGTCATCACAAAACCAGATGTCTACAAGAGCCCAGCTTCAGACACCTACATAGTGTTTGGGGAAGCCAAGGTTAGTACAATTTCAGGTACTTGCTCCAGACTGTTTTACTGTTATTTGGGGTCAGATAATTCACTGCTGTTGGCTGTGCACAGGTTAAGCCCCAATTGTGATACAAAAAAAAAAAAATATCTCCAGCGTTGTTTCCTGAGATGCATTTTTCACTTACAAACATCTACCCATCCCTCTATCCTCTGCCCTGTAGATTGAAGATTTGTCTCAGCAAGCGCAGTTAGCAGCAGCTGAGAAATTCAAAGTTCAAGGCGAAGCTGTTTCAAACATTCAAGAAAACACTCAGACTCCAACCGTCCAAGAGGAGAGTGAAGAGGAGGAGGTAATCCACAGAATCTTGAGGAGTTTACTTAATCTCTCCGCGTCTGCAACTTTTGCTTCAGAACATTATGGAAGTTATTCTTATCTTTGATTTATTAAGACTCTTCTCCCTCCCCTTCTTTTAGGTTGATGAAACAGGTGTGGAAGTTAAGGACATAGAATTAGTCATGTCACAAGCAAACGTATCAAGGGCAAAGGCTGTTCGAGCCCTGAAAAACAACAGTAACGATATTGTAAATGCTATTATGGTGAGTGACCCACCAAGTGGCTTCATTCCAAAGCCTGAAGTGCCTTAGATTTTAATGACCTGAATTCTCTACCTTTTAGCCTATTAATGCCTCTAATTATCTTTTTTTTTTCTCTGCAGGAATTAACAATGTAACTATCTGACAGCGAAGACAACTCCTCCCCTTTCCCCCCTTTTTGGTGTTGAAAAGTGGAATTACAGCTTGGTTTAAAATTTGTACTGTTTCTATCACTAATAAAGTTGTGGCTTCTTGTTGGATGGACTCAGCAGGTGCTAGATCTTTTCCCAGAAAGTAAATTGAAGGTGTTTAAGATCACTGTCTAGCCTCCCCTCCCCCTCTCCCTTCCCTCCCTCGCCCTCTCCCCCTGCCTCGTCTCTCACCACTCCCTATCTCTCTCCCTCTCCTCTTGTTTGAGGATGCAACACTATGTAGGGAAAAATATTTTTAAAAACTTTTTGTGTGCTGGGCGTGGTGGTGCAGACTTTTTAATCCCAGCACTTGGGAGGCAGAGGCAGGCAGATTTCTGAGTTCAAGGACAGCCAGGGCTACACAGAGAAACCCTGTCTNGAGGAGGAAAAAACAAAACAAAATCTGAATTTGAAACCAGCCTGGTCTGTGTAGTGAGTTCCAGAACTACATCGTAGAGAGAGCCTGTCTCAAAAA
>NC_034598.1:49042495-49050418 GCF_900095145.1 Mus pahari | reverse complement strand
CACCTGCCTCTGCCTCCCGAGTGCTGGGATTAAAGGCGTGCGCCACCACGCCTGGCTGGGACCCATTCTCTTATACCACATAGGATGGAACTTAGGCTGTAAGTCTTGGTAGCAGGCCTTTTCATCCGCAGAGCCATGGTGCTAGACATGTACCTTTTTTGTTTTGAGACTGGTATGGAAGTCTCTAGACCAGGCTTTCCTTAGACTCCGAAAGATCTGCTTCCCAGTCGATCACTGGATTAAGGTGTGTACAACCCTTCACCATTCTTGAGATCTACAACGTACTAAGCACTGGCTATGCAAGTCCTAGTACTCAAGGAACTTCAACAACATCATGGCAAGGACTGTTCCCTGCTCTGTAATGTCATGGTCTATGAAACCCCAATAGTCTGTGCTGAAACAGGAACATGAGTTCAAGGCCAGCCTAGATCACATAGTTTCAAACCTACCTAGGCTTCCGAGGAGGAGCCTGACTAAAAAACTGTCTATAAAAAATGTAACCTTAGGCTAGTCAGCAGTTTGCTGTAACAAAACAGCTGAGGAAAACCAGCTTATGCTTACCATGGACGTCCATAATAATAGCACTTGAGATGTGGAAGCAGGAGGATCAGGTGCTCAAGATTACTTTGGGCTGCATACCCAGTTTGGAACCAGTGTACAAGAGACTGGGGAAGCAAGCGGCAGGGGCGAATAACCTAAAACAAAATTTTGGGTTGGCTTCAGAAGCTTAAGAAAATGCTATTGTGAACATGAAGACCAGGAACAAGGGGAACGAGCAGCAGAACTGTCACGGAGGATAGAGAGGGAAGGAAAGGAGATGGCTTCTGAAGTTTCTTACGAGAGAGAATAGGCTTCCTGCATGTGAGCTGTTAGAGGCACTTAGGATTGGTTTAAACTCTAGGATTTGGTGGGTAAGGCAGGAGGGTCTGGTTTTGAGGCCAACCTGGTCTACATACCAAGTTCCCAGGTTGGCCAGGATCTTAAAAAGGGGAATGGGGGAGAGCTGGCTTTTTGTAGAACTACATTACCTTGCCTAGGTGTATAGTGCTTGTCATACCATCCCTGAACAAATCTCCAGCCTTCCCTTCCCCATCCTCCTCCGTAAGACACTGCTCTCACAAGTGTTTGCACGCAGTACCTGGGGACGTTTAGGAGAGTATCTGATTCCCTGGAACTGGAGTTACAGATGATAACTTACATGTGGTATGGTTGCTGGGAATCTACCATGAGTCATCTGAAAGAGCTGTCATGTGTCTTATTCACTGAGCCATCTGTTTAGCCACTATGGAGCCTTGGAAGCACCACTAAATAGGCTTTATACATTACATGTAGTGCTCTTTTCTTTTGGGTTTATGAGGCTGGCTTCAAACCCAATATGATCGTGTCTTTGCATGTATCTGCTCTCCCTCCATTCTGCGGTTTCTTTTATCCCTTTGTAGTCATTCTGTAACATTCCAAGGTGAGTGATCTGAGTTAATATTAGTAATTAAGATCCGAATGAAGGAGCAGGACAGTGATGGTGCATTCCTTCGATTCTAGCACTTTGGGAGGCCAAGAGGCAGGCGGAAGTTTGTACAGCACCAGCCTAGTGTGTAGAGTGAATTCCAGGATAACAGGGGCTACATAAATAACAGGGTGTGTGTGTGTGTGTGTGTGTGTGTGTCTGTGAATGCCTGGCCTGTTGTAGCCAGCTAATTCTGCAAAGCTTGTGAGCCTGTTATTTTGCAAGCACTGACATTTAAGACAAAAGCAAATTTTTGGCATAGAAGGGTGCCATCAACTTTTTGGTTATGTGAGATGTCGATTTTTTTGTTTGTATTTTTTTGTTTTTTTTGTTTTTGTTTGTTTTTCGAAACAGGGTTTCTCTGTATATCCCTGTCTGTCCTGGAACTCACTTTGTAGACCAGGCTGGCCTCGAACTCAGAAATCCGCCTGCCTCTGCCTCCTGAGTGCTGGAGAGATGTCGATGTTTTAAAAGGAGAGTGTTGTGAATTTTTTGTGTATGTATGTTAATCAGGTGCATGTCAAGTGCTGAAAAGGGCATTGCATTTGCTAGGGTTAAAGTTACAAAGTGTGGGAAACATGGGTTCTATGCAGGAGCAGCACAGGATCCTGCCAGTTGAACCATCTCTTTAGCCCTTGCTTTTGAGGCAGGCTTTCACTGCAGTCTCCGGTGGTCTGGGTCTAGCTCTGCACCTTCATACTCAGTTCTCCCACTTCAGCCTTCAAAGTACTAAACTACCAGCTCAGCCACCATATCCAACAGGTTTGTAGCCCAGGCTGGCCTCCAAGTCCCAGCAGTCCTGCTTCAGCATGAGCCATCACACCTGTCATTCTTTCTGTGCTCTGTGTAAGTGTGCATGTATGTGCATTCACTATGTGTGTGCCAAATTCATGTTCTGGAAGTCAGTGTTAAATATCTTCCCTGGTTCTCTAACTCATCTTTGGTTTTGTTTCTTAAGATGGGTTCCCACTTTGTAGCCTTGGCTGGCCTGGAAGTCTCCATGTAGACCAGGCTGACCTCAGATCAAATAGCCTTTCTTGAGAATCACTGTTAGATGGTTGGTTTTTCTGAAGTGAGGTTTTTCTGTTTAAGCGTCTGAATTCAGAGCTCTGCCTCCCAAGTATTGAGATTATAAGTGTGTGCACAGTGGTTTGAGACAGGGATCTCACTGAACATGAATTTGTTTAGAACAGCTGGCCAGCAAGCCCCTGAAATTATGTCACTGCCTCCCCAGGAGTACATGGTACAGGTAGACATGGCTTCCTTAAACTCACAGAAATGCACCTGCCTCTGCCTCCTAAGAGCTAGGATGCCACCATGCCCGGTGAGTATATATGTATGTTCTTAAAGGTGACTATATCAGGTATGGGTATTTTGAGAACAATTAAAAAGTCAGAGTGTGGAATTAAGGGAAGAACCAAAAGCTAGCCCTGATTTGAATTCTCTACTCTCCCCGAGTCTTGCTTTTTACTGTGGCTTTTTGTATGGTCTCTATCTGACGTTTTGAGAATCTGTGTATCTGACAAAGGGATATGCTCTATTTCTCTCTCTCTCTCTCTCTCTCTCTTTCTAAGATTTATTCACTTTATGTATACGAGTACACAGTTGCTCTCTTCAGAAACACCAGAAGAGGGCATCAGATCCCATTACAGATGGTTGTGAGCCACCGTGTGGTTGCTGGGAATTGAACTCAGGACCTCTGGAAGAGCAGTTAGTACTCTTAACTGCTGAGCCATCTCTCTAATTCTGGGAAATGCTCTTTTTTTGTTGGTTTGGTTTGGATTGGTTTTTTCAAGACAGGGTTTCTCTGTGTAGCCCTGGCTATCCTGGAACTCACTCTGTAGACCAGGCTGGCCTCAGAAATCCACCTGCCTCTGCCTCCCAAGTGCTGGAATTAAAGGCATGCGCCACCACGCCCGGCAGAAAAGCTCTTTTCATTAAACAGCTCAGGATGTATCACAGGAGATAGGAATGAAGGATAGTTTCACAGATATCTTTAACATTTGAATGGGATTGAATAACTCCCAACAGACCAAGTTAACCCTATGAAGCAATATACTGTTTTAAAAACAAAAGTACTTGCCATTTGTATTTACCAAATGTAGACTCAGGAGCCAGTTGCTGTGGTGAAAGCCTGCTAACCCAGAGAGGCAGAAGCACAGAGCTGACCTCCCTACTCCAATATCCCAGAAGGGGAAAAAAAAGCTACTTCAAGCTGCCCTTAATAAATTCAAACTCCATGCCTCCTTCCTGTTTACTTAGGTTCACTCCCGGTCAGCTGGTCACTTGCTCCTCCTTTTGGACCTAGGGTTGACTTTATTGAGCTCTTGGGTCAAAGGCTGAGTTACACACAAGGTTTTTCTACATCACAATCTTGGGGCTCTCAGTGTGAAAAAATATCCTGCAACAATATATAAATAATGATTTCAGCTTGTAGTGATATTCATTTTATAAAGTAGCGTTAAGCCAGTTTTCTTTTTTTTTTTTTCTTTTTTTTTTTTTTTTTTTTGAGACAGGGTTTCTCTGTATAGCCCCTGGCTGTCCTGGAACTCACTTTGTAGACCAGGCTGGCCTTGATCTCAGAAATCCACCTGCCTCTGCCTCCCAAGTGCTGGGAATAAAGGCGTGCGCCACCACCACCTGGCTTTAAGTCAGTTTTCTTTTTTCAGCAAATAACAAATAACTATCACAACATGTACATATCAATTACCATAGTTCAGGAGATAATGATTAATTTCTTTTGGAGTTTTTTGTTGTTGTTGTTTTGTTTTTGTTTTTTGAGACAGGGTTTCTCTGTAGTCCTGGCTGTCCTGGAACTCACTTTGTAGATCAGGCTGGCCTTGAACTCAGATTCGCCTACCTATGCCTCTCAAGGTCTGGGATTAAAGGTGTGCGCCACAACACCCGGCCTGATATCTTTCTAAAGCTTCTTTCTTACTCTAGAAATATTGTTAGGTGGGTGGTGGTGATGAGCCTTTAATCCTAGCACTCAGGCAGGTAGCTGTGTTCAAGGCCAGCCTAGTCTACAGAGTAAGTTCCAGGACAACAAGGTCTTCAGAGAGTCTCGGTCTTGGGCTGGAGGGGGGGGGCAGAATTCTTGCTAATGTGGGACCATATTTAGAGACCTTAGAACTTAACCCAAACCTCAGAATATGAAAAAAGTTCAAACAAGGCAGAGTAGTTTTCTTTACTGTTAAACTGGTGTTTCTAAATTGTGAGAAAATAAAGATGAAGCACAAGAGAGAATATAAAGTAACTCTTGTGTTCTAATCTAGAGCTTGCCCCAGCCAAAAACGAATGTCAGTAAATTTGCAAAACAAATCTATTAATCTTGGGTCATATCAGCTAATGTTTGAGATTATAGCTAAAGGCATGAATCAAGTCTAATTTGAAATTCATTGAAATAGAGTTAAGACAGAAATAACAAGGAGTAGGAGGGTTGGAAAATGGTGGATTATAGATTGCAATGTAGTGGAGCTGAATCTCCATAAGTGTCTCAAGAAAAACAATTGTTTCAAAAGAACATGTGATAAGAGAAGTTCCTGGTAATTTCAGGTTGGAGTCTAAATGTTCTCTTCTAGTGTGTTCTTTTATTTTCAATTCCTCTCATACTTTGTTCCAAGTTAATCTTTCTAGAACATTTTTCAAACTTCAATAGCATCCCATTGTCAGAGAAATCAAGTACAATTAGGCTAACATCAATACCACCATTGTTTAGCCTCCTTGACTCTGGTATTGGGGAAAGAACCTAAGAGCCTCACACATGCCAGGCAAGCACTCTAGCTACACACAGCTCTATCTCCAGCCTCTTTTGAGTTTAATAAGTTGCACAGACTAATTTTACCCTTGCTAGTCAGCCCAGGCAGACCCTGAACATGAGATTCTTTGGCCTTAGCCTGTGATTACAGACCTGTACTATCTGGGACCTACCTTCTTAAACACTTAGTCTCACATAGCCCAGTCTGCCCTCAAAACTCACTGTGTAGCTGAGGATGACCTTGAATGCCTGATCCACCTCCCACATACCATTAGTTACAGGCAATCCCATGCTCTGCTCCCTTCTTAACTTTAGTAATTCCCCTACTCCTTGGGGTCCATATGCAAGCCAGAAGTTAGCTAGCTACTCCCTGCAGACCAAATCTAGCTCACTGGCCATCAGTTTTTTATCCAGTGTTGAGAGTAGTGCTTTTATAATTTAAAAAAAATTTATTATATATAGTTACACTGTACCTGACTTCAGACTCTCCAGAAGAGGGCATCAGATCTTGTTACAGTTGGTTGTGAGCCACCATGTGGTTGCTGGGATTTGAACTCAGGACCTTTGGAAGAGCAGTCGCTGCTCTTACCCACTGAGCCATCTCACCAGCCTGCTTTTATAATTCTTTTTTTTTGTTGTTGTTGTTGGTTTTTTTTTTTAAAGATTTATTTATTTATCACATAAGTACACTGTAGCTGTCTTCAGACATCCCAGAGGAGGGCGTCAGATCTTGTTACNGATGGTTGTGAGCCACCATGTGGTTGCTGGGATTTGAACTCAGGACCTTTGGAAGAGCAGTCAGTGCTCTTTAAGTGCTGAGCCATCTCTCCAGCTCCAGCTTTTATAATTCTTTTTTTTTTCTTTACTTTTTTTCTGCTTTTATAATTCTTAATGGTTGGGAAGACAGGTATAGTAACTCATGCTTGAAATCTCTGCACTTGGGAGGTAGAGGCAGGCAGGATTTTGAGTTTTGAGACTAGCCTGGTCTACACAATGAGTTCCAGGACAGCCAGGGCTACATAGAGAGAAAACCTGTCTCAACAAAACAAAACAAGGGGCTGGTGAGATGGCTCAGTGGGTAAGAGCACCCGACTGCTCTTCCGAAGGTCCAGAGTTCAAATCCCAGCAACCACATGGTGGCTCACAACCATCCCTAACAAGATATGACTCCCTCTTCTGGAGTGTCTGAAGACAGCTACAGTGTACTTACATATAATAAATAAATCTTTAAAAAAAAACAAAAACAAAAACAACAACAACAACAAAACAAACCTAGACTACAACTCAGATGGAGAGTGTTTGCTTGGCATGTGCAATTCAATACCTAATACTAAAAATACAATGTGTTCCAAACTGGGGGTGTTTGGCCCAGTTGTAGAATGTTTGGCTAGCATACACAAGAGCCTTGAAACCAAGGCTGTGGATTTTAGCTCAGCAGTAGAAAGCTTGACTAGTCCCTGAGTTCATTTTCCTTCACAGAGGAAGAAGTCTAGATTCAGTGTCAACTGCTTGACATGGATAGTGGAGAATTTAATAAGAGCACTGACCTCTCAAACGTCAAATAATGAATATTTTTTATCAGTACAAGCCAACCATACACTCACTTGATATTTGTATTCTAATAGTAGGAAAATATTTTGTTTTACATAATTAAGCCCATATAATAAATGGAAACTTTTGTGTTACAGTAAATGACACTGCAGTCTTACTACATGCAATAATCTCAAATCTGAGCTAAAGTAATTCCAAAGTGTTGTTGACATCTTGTGTCGTGAAGGCACTGGCACTGCAAAGTGTACCACGCTGTGGGCATGGGCAAACTCCTACTGCAAAGTGTACCATGCTGTGAGCATTGGCAAACTCCTTCCACTGCAAAGTGTACCATGCTGCGGGCATGGGCAAACTCCTTCCAGTAGCACTGTTCATCACACATTTTATTCTGCATTCATTTCCTTTCACTATTGCCAACATTTTCAAAACCCTTCTTCCAAGGGTTGCCTTGGGTCCTAGAGAATAACCCTGAGACAAGCAGGTCAAAAAGGGGATGAGTAAAGGACACAGGAGGCACCGGACTCAGTCCCTAGCTTTACAACAAAGCAAAAAGGTAGGTCAAACTATTTTCTTATGAACTGAAGGCCTTCCACTCCTATTTTCATTATTTTATGTGCACTGGTGTTTTGTGTATGTATGTAATGTATGTGCCTTCACACCACATTACAGTGAGACAGTGAGTCACCATGTGGAAGCTGACAATTGAACCTGAGTTTCCTGGAAGAGCAGTAAGTGCTGTCAACTTTTTTTTTTTTTTGATACAGTATCAATCACTGCATATCCGTGGCTGGCCTGATTTTAACTGTGCTAGGGTTAAGGGCATATATCAGACCTGGCCTTGTTTAAATTGTGTGGGTGCTTTGCCTGCATGTAATATCTATGCACAATGCACATGCCTGGTGCCATTGGAGGCCAGAAGTCAGATATCCTAGGACTAATGGAACTGAACCCAGGTCTTGTAGAAGTGTAGCCAGTGCTCTAATCCCTGAGCTATTTCTCCATCCCTGATAAAAGTTTCCTAACAAGGCCTGTTCTGTTTCTTCCAGTTAAGATGTCCCAGCCAGGCAGTGTTGGCACATGCCTTTAGTCTCAGCACTTGGGAGACAGAGGC
>NC_034598.1:49026556-49041915 GCF_900095145.1 Mus pahari | reverse complement strand
TCCAGAAGAGGGCATCAGATCTTGTTACGGATGGTTGTGAGCCACCATGTGGTTGCTGGGATTTGAACTCCAGACCTTCGGAAGAGCAGTCGGGTGCTCTTACCCACGGAGCCATCTCACCAGCCCCTGTCTGATTTTTTGAGGCATGTGTCTTTATATATACCAGGCTGGACAAACTCAGAGACCCACCTGCTTCTACCCGCCAACCCACTGTTGGGATTAAAGACATGGGCCATGAACCCTAGCTCTTTTCGAATTTTGAGAGAACTGGAGTTAATGGTTCAGCGGTCAGAAAGAACATTGGGTGCTCTTAAAGACACAGGTTCTATTCCCAGAACCTACATGGTTCACATGATCCTTTAACTTTAGTTCCAAAGGATCTCACGCCCTTTTTTTGACCTCTGTGTGGGCATCTGGTACACACGCCGTACACATACGTAATTGTTGACAGAATACTTACATAATCTCAGGGGGAAAAAATGGAAATTTGAAACAGGGACGTTGCCCACACTACCTAAAAGTTGTCCCAGCTCCTTCAGCTGAGATTACAAGCCTGTGACACTACACCAGACTAATTTTCATTTCCCTGACAAGTGGTCAAGTTCTTAAAATCAGGCCATAGGATTGCACTATACAGCCAACATCACCAGTTCGTCTGCACTGACATCAATATCAAAAGAAAAAGCCTGTAATACCAGCACATAAAGAGACTGAAGCAGGATTACTCTAAAAACCTATGAGTGGCTCATTGGTCTACCTCTGCCCTAATCCGTCAGTGTTTGATAAACGGGGACTGTTCTTCGCTACTAGCCTCATTTAACCCAGGGCATTGTATACAAAACCAGTCAAAGGATTTTCAAATAGATCCTTAACCACCTCATCTGAACTCACGCATGGAGACAGCGAATTAGTCTAGAAACTTCCCTCCTCGCCTCCCCCAGGGCGCCAATGTCTCCAAGCGGAGGGAGGGGGGAAGGCGCGCCCCTAAAGGCAAACTCAAAGGCAGCTCCTCAGCTAAAGGAGCCCGGGCGGGATTCCGACAATCAGAAATACAACGGGGTGGTCTAGGCTTTAAAGACGAAGCCATTTTTCCACGGATGAAACCGGCGTTGCCAGGCGTGGTGGCTTTGGCACAGGACTGCGATCTCGGGCTCGGGCGGCTGAACTCCATCCAGGCCAACCTGGGCTTGCGTGCGGCACCCCGTCTAGGACAAAACGACCCCCCCCCACACACACACATCGCCTTGGGGCCTGCTCTACACGCCGCGGCGTCCCTCCCACGGCCTTCCGGGGCGGCCCCGGCGTCTCTCGGGGAGATCGCCCGCGAGCGTGCTCAGGCGGTTGGCGGCCAACGGCTGGCTAACGCGAGACCGGAGCCCGGGAAGACGGGCGCGAACCGGGCAGCCGGAGGGTCGAGGGGAGGGGCGGGCGCGGGAAGGATCGCGAAGGAGCCGGGAGGCTCCGCCCCTTCCGTAGAGATCTCTAGAAAACCGCGCAGAGCCTGGAAACGGCGACTGCGCACGCGCGGCGGCCGGCCCGGGCATTTTGCTGCGTCACCAGCCGCCGCCCGGCCTCACCACCCCTCGCGCGCACGCACGCTCCTTCTCCGTCCTCGCGCCCCCTTTCCTACACTTTCCTCCTCTCCCGGGCTGAGGCAGCCGCTCTCCGCGCGGTGCATTCTGGGCATCGAGGCCGAGCCCGCCGCCGCCGCCGTCGCCTGAGAGGAGCGAGGAGAGGCCGCGACCGGGCAGACACCGCCGGAGTCGCCGCCGGAGAGGAGTCGACTCGCCAGCCGCCGCCAGCGAGGCCCGCCCACCCGTTTGTCTGGCCCTCTGCCCCGTTCACCATGTGAGTGCGACATCCCGCCGACGGAAGGTCGTCCCGGCGCGGAGCGAGGCCGCGCCGGGAGCCCCGGCTGCCGGGAGACGGCCCCTCGCCCTCCCCCCACCCCCGGCCCTTCGCCTTTCTCCCCGCGCTGGTGGCAGTCCTGCCGTGGGGTGGGAGGGCCTGCATCCTTGTTCCTGTTACCGTTGGAGGACATTTTCCCTCCGTATGTCCGTTTCCTCCACCTCCAGGCCGACCCCCGGATTCCTCGTGCCAGAAATCCCACTTTTCTTCCCTAGGCGGCCTCGCTCTCTCGGAACTCTGGGAACTTAGCCTTAGGCCCTAAACTCGTGTGTGAGCTTTCCGCCATGAGGGCGCCCGGAGCCTTGGAGCCCTGCCGCTCGGTGCTGATGCCCGTACCCGGCAGGACCGGGCTGAGAGCTTTTGTGGGTGCCGCCGCAAGCCGGTGCTACCGGTAGGGCACCACGCGGCCCTCGGCGGCAGGCACTGCTAGGCAACTAGAGGGGGCCATGCCGTCACCACAACGAAACTTCCCGTTCCCACATCTCGGGTCTCTTGAAAATGGTGAACGTTAGCAAATCCGGTCACCTCCTTGGCAGCGAGTAGTAGTTACTATGGAGCAGATAGTTCTGCACGTGTCTAGTCACAAGATACTTAGAGACACTTTTCTCTGTTCCTCAATAAACTTTGGGTGGCATTTCGTCATGCTCTTTCTATGCTAAGGTGAAACAGGCATGAAATGACCATCTTACTTGCCTGAAGACCTTAATTTGTTTATATGGAGGTTACAGATTCTTTTAACCTAAGAATTTTTGCCCCTATTTTTCCAGCCTGGAAAACTTTCAGATATGAGAGAATCACTAAAAGTGATGGATTGTAGTTGGAAAAAAAAAGTAAAGTTTAACAATTGTACAAGTTTAAGTTTTAACTGCTTGCTTGAATGGTTAAAAATCTAAATGGATAGAGCCAATTTGTGGCTGAAAAACAGGTCCTAGAAGACTATCTAGTGCTAGAAAAATAAGAAATTTGGAGGAGTCCCACATAAAAACCAAGATATATAGCAGGTTTTACATTTTAGCGTTTTCATTATAGCAATTTTATTCATTTGTGCACCCACCCCACCCTCCACCTCGTGTTCCTGGAGGTGGGAAGGTCTGTGGGGATACAACTTAAGTTGTCAGGTAGAGCAACGGAGAGCCTTCACTTGCTTAGCCATCTCACCAGCACAGATTTAAATTTTACCTTTGAGATGTTAGGGAGCCCATGTTAAGAAAAGGCTCTCGTGTGTGATTGACCTATATTCTGATGTCATGTTGGCTTTTTAGGACAAGTTTTATGTAAAAACTTCCTTTTTGATGTTTAATTTTCCAAACTGTAAGGAGAAAATGAATTGCTAGGTAAAACATAATCAATTTAGTAGATAAACATAGCCAAACCATCTTTTCATCCTGAAGTACCAGTTTAGGAGGTAGAGAGATTGCTCAGTGGTTAACAGCACTGGCTACCCTTGCAGAGGACCCAAGTTTTATTACAAGAACTAACAGTGCCTGCTGAGAGCCGAGGTGTTAGTTCTGAATCTGGAGTTAGAGGCAGTTGTGAGCCACCCTGCTTGGGTGGTCTTGCAGAAGCAAGACCAATGGGGTGTGGATGTTTTGTCTATATGTTTGTGTATCTGCATGCAGCACTTCTAGAGGCCAGAAGAGAGTGTTGGATAACCTGGAGCTAGAGGGTTGTAAATCACCATGTGGGTGCTGGGGTTAGAACCCTGGGTCCTCTGGAAGAGCAGCCAGTGCTTTTAACTGTTGAGCCATCTTTCCAGCCTGTATTGATTTGGTTTTGTGTGTGTGTGTGTGGGGGGGTTCTTTTGGTTGTTTTTTTGTTTATTTGTTTGGGGTATTGGTGTGGGTGTTTGTTTGTTTGTTTGTTTGGAGACAAGTTCTCACTGTGTAGCTTTGGCTATCCTGGAACTTGGGCTGGAGATACACCTGCCTCTGCCTCCCTGAGTTCTAGGATTAAAGGTGTACAATTCCTGTCGTATTACCTTCTTTAAAGGGATTGTTTTTGAGAAAGGATCTAAACTGCCCAAGGTGGCCTAACCTCCCAATACATGGGAGGATCCCCTTAAACTCCTACTTTCTCCCCCAACTTCCCAAGTATTGGAATTATAGGTGGTAAACAACTTTAAGATCAAGGTCAGATAGGTCTATATAGTGTGCACACACCTCTTACTTATTTTTGTTTTTGTGATGAGGTTTCTGTGTGGACTAGGTTTGCACCATTGTGCACGTTTTGAAGAGATTACGTGGTCTTTCTGAAATGCTCATTATACAGGGTTGAAGAGCGGTCATACTTTTCCAGAGGATCTGGGTTCAATTCTCAAACCCCACATGGTGGTTGATGACAATACCAGACTTCAGGGGATCAGGAACCCTCTTCTGGCTTCTGTGGACACTGGGTATATAATCAGTGTTCTTATGTACATGTAGGCAAAAAAAAAAACACATAAACAGGAACAACTCCTTAAACGATAAAAATGTTCAATATATGCCATTTTGTAAGCATCAACATGTTAACTATTGACTTAGAATTCTAAAGTGAAATTGGAAAACTCTGGTTGATAGTGTGCAGTTTAATGTTTGCTGTAAACAGACTTTTTCTTTGAGATAGGATAGGATCTTACTATAGCCCTGGCTATAATCTCACTGTATGGTCCTGGAACTCATGTAGACCAAGGTGGACTTGAACTCAAGATCAGACTGCCTCTGCCTTCCAGGTACTGGAATTAAAAGTTAAATTCCACAATGGCTGGCCCGTTTGTTGTATTTCTACTCTGCAGAACTCCCAAAATAAATCTTCAGCTTTCCTTCCAAACTTTTAATAAGCATATGGTATATGGTTCAAGTTTGAGAAGAGTATCTGATGGTGGCCTTTGTTCAATGTTGGTTTCTTAACCACTGTAACCTGGCAACTGATTTTCCCTTTTTTCTTGCTGAGTTAGACTTTAACTAGAAAGCATAGAAACAAAGTGGCAAAGGGCTACACAGAGAAACCCTGTCTCGAACCCCCCCCCCAAAAAAAAACTCCCTCATTAACAAGATAGTCCTTTAAAAACACTGAAAAGAAGATAGGGAAAATGGTACAGCCAGGAAAGCACCTGCCTAATAAACATGAGGATCTGGGTTCACATATCTGACACCCACATAAAAGCTTGGCACTCTGTGGGGGCAGGGCACTGGCTTGTTGGCCAACTGCAAGTGTACATACGTATTACATGCAAACATACATAATCAGTATATGTGATTATGTATGTTTGCTACACATAATGTATTCTGGTGTGTGTGAAGGCCTGAAGTTGAAGCCTGAGCACAGTTATCCTACATGATCATATTAGTTGGAGTGTAGATTGCACAGAGAATGTAGACCAGTATAACTTGGAACCTGCAGTAAGGCTCCTACCTTAGACTCCCCAAAACACTATTCCTGGCTCAAAGAAGAGCTGGGATTTTCCTCTCCAATTATACAACTCTAGCACAGTATAATCTTCCAGTAAACATTTAAAGATCAAGCTCTAATGTGTTTTCTATAGCATGGTTACATGAGGTGTTTTTTTGTTTGTTTGTTTGTTTTTTTTTTTAAATGTGATGCTTTTGGTGGCTGCTCTGTAGCAAATCTTAAAAGTTGACCTAAACTATGTCTCACGTTAAGTGAATTAAAAAGTAAAGTGGTGGTTAGTAATGCTGGGAGACTTAAAAGTAGTGCTTTAAAAGCTGGGTGTGGTGATGCCAGCAGCTTTTTGTTTTGGTTTATTTGTTTGGTTTTTGAGACAGGGTTTCTCTGTGTAGCCCTGGCTGTCCTGGAAATCACTTTGTAGACCAGGCTGGCCTCGAACTCAGAAATCCGCCTGCCTCTGCCTCCCGAGCACTGGGAATAAAGGCATGCGCCACCATGCCCGGAGATGCCAGTCTTTAATCCCGTGCCTGGGAGGCAGAATCAGGCCGTTCTTGGGTTGGAGTCCAGCCTGGCCTATAGAGTTCCAGGAAAGCTAGGGCTATGTAGAGAGACTCTGTCTGAAAAAAAACTTAAAGCACTTCACTGTTCTTGAAGAAGACTTGAATGGTTTCCAGTGCCAATGTGGAGGCTCACAGCCTTTCCTAATTCCAGGTCAAGAGGATCAACACTCTCTTCTGATTTATGCAGGCAAAACCCTCATACACACATACATACCTTAATAAAACAAAAAAGTGGTTTTGGTTGGTTGGTTTTTGAAAGTATAGAAAAACCTCACCGAGACATCATCACCTACATATATAAAGAACCTTTGACACGGGAGCCCTTTAGTTTAGGACTGTTTGGTCAGAAACATCTTTTAGTTGGGGTTTAACACTATAGGCCCCCCTTGAACAGACTCAGCCTCCCAGCTTACCCAATACTTGATAGAAATAGACTTTTCACTTGGTTCCTTTTGTTTGTTTGTTTGTTTGTTTTTTCCTGTTTGTGAGTAGTTTTCACACAAGGCTATTGATGACAAGTTTTTAAAAACGGTTTTATGTGTATGTGGGTGTTTATTGGATTTCTGAGGAGGCCATAAGAGTATCTAGTCCTTTAGAGCTGAAGTCACAGTCTACATAAGGTACCTTTATGTAGGTGCTAAGAACTGAACACAAGTCCTTTTGTTTTGGTTGGTTAATGTTGGTTGTGAGCCACCATGTGGTTGCTGGGATTTGAACTCTGCACCTTTGGAAGAGCCGTCGGGTGCTCTTACCCACTGAGCCATCTCACCAGCCCGGTTTTGGTGTTTTAATCAAGACGGGCTTTCTCTTGGTAGTTCCTGGCTGTCCTGGAACTCACTCTGTACAGCAGGCTGGCCTTTGAGTGCTGGGACTAAAGGCCATGTATACACTGCCTGACTTTTAAGTTTTTGAGATACGAATCCATCTCTTCACCCCAGCATCCTAAATCCTATTTTCCCCCAATTATTTCACGTAAAACCAAGAGGAAAAAATGTAAATATACATGTGGGACTTGATTTTTAAAGATACTATTATAGATGCTACTGTAAGGCAGATTTGGAGCCAGCCTAAACTGCTGTGAGTCCTTACCATTATTAAAAAGTGAGTTACTTTTGGCTATTTTTATTTTCTAAGTAATATTTCTAAGATATACTCTTTCAATTAAGAAATACCATCTGTGTCTTCTCATCTGCAGCCTCATCTCCCCTTATAAGGGCACCAGTCATATTGGAAGTGTTAGGATTGCACTTTAAATTTCCCTTTAAAAGCCCTGTTTCCAAATAAAAGTCTCATTCTGAAGTACTAACTATATAAACTTCAATGTAAAAGATCAGACAGAAACAGGTCAGCCCATAACGTTGATTACTTAATGTGACTCTAAGGAAAGAAGGTAAATTTCTTTCCTAGTTCTCACTGCACCCCACCCCACAAGACAGGGTTTCTCTGCAGACTGCCTCCACCTCCGGAGTTCTCGAATTGAAAACTTGTGTCACCACTGCCCACTTAGGTTCCCATGTCTTAGCTCTCTCATGTTGAGTGAGCAACAAAGGCAGAGCTTATATTGTTAAACCATGTCACTATAATACATACTTCTTTTAGATCAGTTGTAACCTGGTGGTGATGGCACACGCCTTTAGTCCCAACACTCCAGAAGCATAAGCCGGTAGATCTCTGAGTTCAAGTACAGTTTAGTCTATATAGTGAGTGCCAGTATCATTAGATTATATGGCTATGAAAGTAGTCAACATGGTATCTAGTAGTTAAAAGGTGCTTGCTGCTGAGCTTTAGAACTTGAGTTTAATGCTTGGAATATACATGTTAGGCTCCTACAAGATGTCCTCTGAACTTTATATATGCACACATCAGTAAATGTAATTTTAAAAAAATATTAAGTAGTTAGAATTTTATGCAGATGTCTTTCCATTTCAAATAATTTGAGCAAGAAAATTCATTGCCAGAATGTCTTTTAGTTGATTTAGAATCCAGTCAAGTTTACATCCAAGATTATTTATGGGTAGGGCCTATTTTTGCTATCACTTGTGTGAATTTCCAATTTAAATTTGGGAAACCTAGAAACTCTAGGTACCTGTGGTCTGAAGCTTAATCTGGGAGAGTACATGATATGTATGTTTGTGTGTGTCTGTGTGAAGGATGATGTCTTTGAGTCCCTTGTTTTACCCTTTTGTGAGTTCCGTGAGTTGAAGTCAGGTTGCTAGGCTTGTATGACAAATACCTTTACTTAGCTGCTGAGCCACCTCACCAGCAAAAGATTCTTTTTCCTCTCTCTCTCTCTCTCTCAGATTTATTTATTATAAATAAGTACACTGTAGCTGTCTTCAGACTCCCAAGGAGAGGGTGTCAGATCTCATTACAGATGGTTGCGAGCCACCATGTGGTTGCTGGGATTCAGAACCTTCAACACCTTCAGAAGAGCAGTCAACCATTGGGCCATCTCCAGCCCCTCTTCTTGTTTAAATGCATATATATATATATATATATATATATATATATATATAGAGAGAGAGAGAGAGAGAGAGAGAGAGAGAGAGAGAGAGAGAGAGAGAGAGAAAGAATTGTCTTAGAACTCACTCTGTAGACCAGGCTGGTCTAGAACTGCTTCCTTCTGTAATTAAAGGTGTGTGTGTTGTGCCTGCCTGGCTCATTGATATTTTTTGTGTGGATGATTTTGGTTTTTTGTGTGGATGATTTTGGTTTGAGTTAGGATTGTTTGGGGTTTTTTGTTTGTATTTTCTTAAATCTATCCATCTTACACTAAAAACCTCACTTCCTGGCTATAAAAACTTTGCCAGGTGGTTGTGGCATACACCTTTAATCCCAAACAGAAGCAGGTGAATCCCTGAATTCAAGGCCTGGGTGGGTCACATGAGATGCTATGGGGATCAAGGCAGAAAAGAGGGCTGGCTGGCAGTGAAAAAAATAACTTGATGTTTTCTGCCATTCAAACAACCTGAGTTTGATTTCTAGAACCCACAAGACTGAAGGAAAGAGCCAACTACTGCAAGTAGTTCTGTGGCTTTACAGGCCCATTGCTGGGTACCTGTGTGTATATATATATATATATACACGAAAAGAAATGTTTAAGCATATTATATATGTTTTAAACTATAAAACCAATACCAACTGATTATATCAATAATAAATTTTATAAGGGAAAGGGGTATTTGAAATCTGATATCAAATCAAATCAAACTGAACAAGTGATGTACACCTGTTAGTTAAATTCAAGACACAGGGGCAACTCTTTTTTTTTTTTTTGTTTGTTTTTTTTTTGTTTTTTTCGAGACAGGGTTTCTCTGTGTAGCCCTGGCTGTCCTGGAACTCACTTTGTAGACAGGCTCTCTCGAACTCAGAAATCCGCCTGCCTCTGCCTCCCAAGTGCTGGGATTAAAGGTGTGTGTCACCACTGCCCGGCAGGGGCAACTCTTACTACAGACCAACCTGCACTTTATAGAAAAACCCGTCAGGGAATATAGTTAATAAGGAAAACTCAAGATATCTGCCAATAGGTACTAACAAGATAGTGTAAGTCAAGACAACTTGCAGGTGTTTTCCAACACTGGGTGCATCTCAGGGGCCACCTCAAGTAGTAGAGCTTGGCTACACATGATCCCCTCCTATGGTTTGTGTGTGTGTGTGCGCGCGCGCGTGCGTGCGTGTGCGCGCTTTGTCTATTGATTTTGAATCTCCTAGAACATACATGGTTGTGACCTGACATGTGGGTGCTGGTTATTAAGCCCAGATCCTCTATAAGAATAGCAAGTGCTCTTTAACACCGAGCCATCTCTCCAGCCCTTGTTCTTGTTCTGTGAGACCATAGCCTGGTGTGTAGTCTGAACCATCCTAAAATTGCAGTCCTCTTATTACCTTAGTCTCCTGCAGTCTGGGATGACTAACCCCTTGCTGTATATTTTTGTCCTAGGCTATAGTATATAAAACCCAGACCCTGCATATGCTAGGCAAACATGACACTGGGATATGTCCCTGCTAATTCTAAGTCACTAATGTTGAAAGCAGGATTGTAAAATACTACATTTATTTGAAGGTACCTAAGTTCTCTTTATAATTAAATATGTGTCTCTTAGTTTCAGTAGTGATGGTTTAAAGGATTATCACCTAGTGATTGACTGGTGTTAAATGTTAGATCTTAGCTTTCAAGTCCTGTTAACCATGGGTGTTACTGGGTTGGGTGGTGTTTTGTCTGTTTATTTTTGGTTTCCTTTGTTTTTTTTGAGATAGGGTTTCTCTGTATAGACTTGGCTGTCCTGGAACTCATTCTGTAGATGAGACCAGGCTGGGCTCAAAACTCAAGAGTTCCCACAGCCTTCCTATTACTGGGATTAAAAGCTTGAGCCACCACCAGCTGGTTGGTTTGTTTTCAAAGCCTACTTTTTGTCCTATAATGATACTAGAGAGATAAATGAATGGCATTGTGTGGGTAGGGCAAGGAAGGATCAGGTATTCAAGGCCAGTGTGGGCTACTTAAGAGCCCTGCCTTATTCCCTCATCTCTCAAAATAAAATCCCTATTAGGAAAGTTTTAAGTCTTCCTGAAATTACTTTGTTGAAGCCTTTGGAATGTAAGATAAATGTAAAGTAAATTTAAACTTGTAATGGAGAAGAGAAATAAATTACTTTGTTAAATATGCAGTTATAAATACTCAAAGAATTCCTTCTTGAATTTATCATTTTCTCTACTTATAGGCAGCCTGCTTCTGCAAAGTGGTACGATCGAAGGGACTATGTATTCATTGAATTTTGTGTTGAAGACAGTAAAGATGTTAATGTAAACTTTGAAAAATCCAAGCTTACTTTCAGGTAATTTGCCTTTTGTCTTATTTGAGGTGGCTATTATTACTCTGAAACATCATGATGTTGGGTGGAAATGGATTATTGGGCTTATGGATCCACTGTTAATCATCAAAGGAAGTCAGGGCATGAACGTGGAAGCAGGACAGAGGACATGGTGGAGTGCAGCTTACTGGCTTGCTCAGCTGCCATTCTTATAGAATCCAGGGGTGGAGTCACCCACAATGGGCTGGGCCCTTCCCTATCAATCACTAAGAAATGTACTATAGGCCGGGCATGGTGGTGCTTGTCTTTAATCCCAGCACTGAGGAGGCAGAGGCAGGCAGATTTCTGAGTTCGAGGCCAGCCTGGTCTACAGAGTGAGTTCCAGGACAGCCAGGGCTATACAGAGAAACCCTGTCTTGGGGAAAGAAAAAAAGAAATGTACTATAGACCGTCTTACAGTCTGATCTTTTTGGGGTTTCGAGACAGGGTTTCTCTGCCTCGTGCTGGGATTCAAGGCCTGCGCCACCACCGCCCGGCAGCCAGACACCTTTCTACATCAGTATTGCCCAAAGCTTACTGTATGTAATTGATTGGCTTTCTAATCTCTTTCTCTGTCTCACTTTTTTTTAGTTGTCTTGGAGGAAGCGATAATTTTAAGCATTTAAATGAAATTGATCTTTTTCATTGTATTGATCCAAATGTAAGTACTATTGATGCTTTTTTTCTGATTTAAATTCTGAGAAGCTGGGCATGCTGCTAGTAATCTTAGGGTTTTTGCTGCTGTGAGGAAGCCATGACCACGGCCCTTTTTATAAAGGGAAACATTTAATTGGGGCTGGTTTACAGCTCAGAGGTTCAGTCCATTGTATTCACAGAGGGAAGTATGATGGCACGTAGTCAGATAATGGTGCCAGAAAGGTAGCTAAGGGTTCTAGACCTGGAGGGACAGGAAGAGACTAGGCCTGGTTTGAGGTTCAGAGACATCAAAGCCCACCTGAAGAGGCACACTCCCCCCAATAGTGTCACTCTTCTCAACAATGCCAGTCTCTATGAGCCTGTGGAGCCACTTTCATTTAAACTACCACAATAATAAACATTAAATCTTAAATCTGTTTAGCCTAACAGTTTAGACACTATTGGCAACCTCTCTTCCTACACATTTTTTATTCTGTCACTGACAAAATGACAGTACCTTTGAATTCTTTCTATCTTATATCAGAAATTTTGAGTAGTTAAAAAGCTTGTTTGGAAAGAAATGAAAAACGAACCAGGCTTGTGGCTATAAGCTGAAATTTTTGGAAGTAGAAGCAGAACAGAAAAGCTTTGCCTACGTAGAAAAACCATCTCAGAGGAAAGAGACAAAACTTTGTGTAGAGGGTCCCTCAAAACTACTAACACTCAGGGGGCTAACTGTGGAGGATCTTGTTCAAGACTGAGCTGCACGGTAACAACCAAATTATGAAGGTCCAGCTCTGTTATAGAGAATTTGCCTAGTCCTAAGTTTTATCCCTTAGTGGGGGTGGGGGGGCAGTTTTTATCATCACAGCAGAGAGATAAGTGGTAGTATGATGATGCTTTTGTTGTAGGATTCCAAGCATAAAAGAACGGACAGATCGATTTTATGTTGTTTGCGAAAAGGAGAATCCGGCCAGTCGTGGCCTAGGTTAACAAAGGAAAGGGCAAAGGTAGGTTTTCATTTTTTTCTGTTTGAATGTTTGAAGAATTAAAAGTAGGAAGCCAGGTGTGGTGGTGCATGCCTTTTTAATCCCAGCATTTGGGAGGCAGAGGCAGGTGGATTTCTGAGTTCGAGGCCAGCCTAGTCTACAGAGTGAGTTCCAGGACAGCCAGGGCTACACAGAGAAACCCTGTCTTGAGAAAAAATAAAAAATAAAAAAATAAAAATAGGGCTTTCTTACTTCTTCTTTCCCTTACCTCTTGCCCCCTTGCTCTCCCTCTCCTCCCCTCCCCTCTCCAAGTAGTCATGGTTGGCCTCTACTTTCTCCTCTCTGCTTTTCTCTGCCTCTGCTAATCTCTTAACTTGCCTGAATAAGCTCTATTCTATACTTTAAAAAAAAATTTAAAAATAGACCTGGAGAGATGGCTAAGAGGTTAAGAGCACTGTCTGCTCCTCTAGAAGTCCTGAGTTCAATCCCCAGCAACCATGTGGTGGCTCACAACCATCTATAATGAGATCTTCTGGCCTGCAGGCAGAATCTTTTTAAACCTAAAAATACATTTTTATAATAGTAAAAAAGCTGGTGTTCTGTACTTGGCTTTCTCATCAAATGTCATAAAGTCAGACTGTAGTTGATAAGGATCTTTTGCATTGGAGAGACAAGCTTTTGCATCAGGTATGGCGGCACTTGAGGCTAAGGCAGAAAGGTTGTGACATCAAGACTAGCTTGCCTGGGTATCTTAGTTATACTATTAATGTGGCGAAACACCATTTGAAACAATTTGGGGAGGAAAGAGTTTATTTATATTGCTTATACATCATTTTCTTAGTCCATCGTAGCACAGCAAGCACTTGGAGGCAGGAGCTGATAGGCCATGTAGGGTGCTGCTTACTTATGGCTTGTTCAGCCCGCTTTTTCTTATAGAACCCAGGACCGCCAGCCCAGGGATGACCCCCACCCCGAATGAGCTCAGCCCTTCAATCACTAATTAAGGAAATGCTTCACATCTGGATCTTTTATCTTTTTTTTTTTTTTTTTTTTTTAAGATTTAAAGATTTATTTATTATATGTAAGTACACTGTAGCCATCTTCAGACATTCCAGAAGAGGGAGCCAGACAGATCTTGTTAAGGATGGTTGTGAGCCACCATGTGGTTGCTGGGATTTGAACTCTGCACCTTTGGAAGAGCAGTCGGATGCTCTTACCCGCTGAGCCATCTCACCAGCTCCTCACATCTGGATCTTATGATGGAATTTTTCTCAGTTGGGGTCCCTCCTCTCAGGACTGTAACCAGTGTTGAGATGAAAAATTCGCCAGCATACTGATGAGTTACATGGTTAGCGTAGGGGAGCAGAGTTTGGTGACATTCAAGATTCAAGGAACTGGCCGGGAGTGGTGACACACGCCTTGGATCCCAGCACTCGGGAGGCAGAGGCAGGCGGATTTCTGTGTTCGAGGCCAGCCTGGTCTACAAAGTGAGTTCCAGGACAGCCAGGGCTATATAAAGAAACCCTGTCTCAAAAAATCAAAAAAAAAAAAAAAAGATTCAAGGAAGTGAGGCTAGGCTGGCAGGGTAAAGGCCTGAGTTCTGATCACAGATGGTACAAGGCAGAGTATGTTAGAAACAGGAGTAGTTCTTTGAATTTGAGGCCAGCCAAGGCTTCATAGTGAGGTACTGTCTAGACTGTAAACAGTGGCACTGGGGTAGTGTAGCTCAGTTGACAGAATGCCTACTATGCACAAAGCTGTAGGTTGGATACAACCTGATAGCATGACCTATAATCCATCTCTAAAGACAGATTAATAGTTGAATGTTAGCCTTTGTAAATTGGATTAATTCCAGGTATTGGGCAATACTTCCCAATGAATGTTTTTGTATGAAAGGTTAATAAGTTGGACAGTTAAAAGTTATTCCTGGGCTTATTACCCCTCTTGGTTTCTTGTGGATTTTGAGATGATTTTATGTCCCATTACTGGTTATGAATAACATGGAGGTGATTTTGTTGATCTCTAGCTTAACTGGCTCAGTGTGGACTTCAATAATTGGAAAGACTGGGAGGACGACTCAGATGAAGACATGTCGAATTTTGACCGTTTCTCTGAGGTAAGTTTTTTAATTGCATTTTCTACCCTGTTCCCATAATATATTCCTTTTAATCCCTTTTTTCTTTTTCCATTTTAATGTGTATGGATAGTTTTTGTCTGCATATATGTGTCTGTGCACCACTTGGGAACATGGTCCCGAGCAGACAGAGTCAGGGCCCCTGTGTGGTTGTTAGAAATCAAACCCCTATCTTCTGCAAGAGTAACAAGTGCTCTCAACCACTCCTTGGTCACCCTTTTTGGGTTTCTGGACAGAAACTTGTGTAGTCAGGAAAGGGCACAACTGCTTATAACGATGTTTCTAGAGGGTCTGGTCTGTTCAGGCACCAGGCTTACATGTGATGGACAAACATCTAAAGAGATGATCTTAGAGTGAAGAGTTCTTTTTGAGACAGTGTTTCTCTGTGTAGCTCTGGCTATCTTGGATGTACACCAGGTGGATCTCTTGTTCCAGGACAGCCAGGGCTACACAGAGAAACCCTGTGTCAGGGGATGGGGATGGGACAGACAGTTCTTGTTGATCAACTGGTAATCCTAACCACTGAGCCATCTCTTCAACTTCCCTAGAAAGAATTTAAAAAAAAATAAACAGGACCATTGTGGTGTGGTGGGGTTGTTTTGTTTGTTTGGTTTTTTGAGACAGTGTTTTTTCTCTATAGCCTTGGTTGTCCCTGGAACTCACTCTGTAAATCCACCTGCCTCTGCCTCCCAAGTGCTGGGATTAAAGGCACGAGGAGTGCAACACCACTGCCCAGCAAGAAACCATGCCTCTTAGAAGTGGTGAAACTCTTGGCTTTTTTTTTTTTTTTTTTTTTTTAAAGATTTATTTATTTTGCCAGGTGTGGTGGCGCACGCCTTTAATCCCAGTGCTCGGGAGGCAGGGGCAGGCGGATTTCTGAGTTTGAGGCCAGCCT
>NC_034598.1:49026280-49026491 GCF_900095145.1 Mus pahari | reverse complement strand
TTTATTTATTTATTATATGTAAGTACACTGTAGCTGTCTTCAAACACTCCAGAAGAGGGCGTCAGATCTCGTGATGGATGGTTGTGAGCCACCATGTGGTTGCTGGGATTTGAACTCAGGACATTCAGAAGAGCAGTCAGGTGCTCTTACCCGCTGAGCCATCTCACCAGCCCGGGGTTTAATTTAAAGGCAGGTCAGAGACTATAGTAAT
>NC_034598.1:49025257-49026269 GCF_900095145.1 Mus pahari | reverse complement strand
CCTGGAACTCACTGTGTATACCAGGCTGGCCTCGAACTCAGAAATCCGCCTGGCTCAGCCTCCCGAGTGCTGGAATTAAAGGCATGCACTACCATACCTGGCCCTGTCTGGAACTTCTATGTACTCCAGGCTGGCCCCAAATTCACTGAGATGTGCCTGCCTTTGCCTTCCATATGCTATGTGGATCAAAGGTGTGGGCCACTGTGCCACCCTCCTTTCTCTATTCTTTTCCCCACTCTCACCCCCAAAAGACTGCTACTGTTTCAGGGCTGAACATACTATTCTTCTTGTATGTCTGGCTGGGACTTTGTTTGCATGGAAGCCAGAAGAGGCCATGGGATCAATTCCGTAGAACTGGAGTTACAGATGATTGTGGTCCTCATCTGTGTGAGTGCTGGGAATTCGACCCAGGTTGTTTGGAAAAGCAGCTACTGCCTTTAGTTATTGAGCCGTCTCTCCAACCCCACCTTCACTCTCATGTTCATCTTTTTAAGCTATCTTGGGTCCTGAAATCAAGGATAGCATCAAGTATTTTAAGTTTTTACTTTTTTTACACAGTGGCATGTAAAGTTGTTTCCCTTAAATTTAGGTATAAAACATTCTCCTATCTTCTAACTAGTAGGCAGAGGTAGCAGAGTTGTTTGGGCCACCCTAGGCTTAAGAATCCCATCTCAAAAGGTGCTGCTTGTGTGTGACCTATATATATGACCTCCCTCAGTTTTTCCTTACCTACATTGGCTCCTTTACTGTGGGGGCCATAGGATGTCAGATTGCCCTGCAATTGTCAGAGCAGTACATGAGTCATTTTTACAGCTCAATATGTAGAGTTTTAACGGTTGCATTTTCTGCTATATGTAGATATCTTGCTGGGTGAATTTAGAAAAAACATTTTTTTTTTTTTTTTGAAGATTTCTTAGCCCACCACATTGGCCTCTAACTTAATGTATAGTTGAGGATGATCTTGAACTTCTGAATCCTGCCGCTGCATCCTGTGTACCTATTCTTGTTTTAC
>NC_034598.1:49024530-49024870 GCF_900095145.1 Mus pahari | reverse complement strand
GGAAATTGTATTTGTGAGCCATTAAGGATCATATTTTAACAAATCATTACATAAAGGTGAGAGTTGAAAGATTATCATTTGACAAGGATAGAAATGGGATTTAATTTATTTTATTTATTTATCTTTTTTTTTTTTTAAGATTTATTTATTTATTTATTTATTTATTATATAAGTACAGTGTCGCTGTCTTCAGATAGACACACCAGAAGAGGGCCTCAGATCTCATTACAGATGGTTGTGAGCCACCATGTGGTTGCTGGGATTTGAACTCAGGAACTTTGGAAGAGCAGTCAGTGCTCTTAACTGCTGAGCCATCTCTCCAGTCCCCTATATTTTCTTT
>NC_034598.1:49023381-49024519 GCF_900095145.1 Mus pahari | reverse complement strand
AAAGGGATGTGAATGCACTGAAGGTCTACTCTACTACTTTGGACATTATCTCCCCCAGAAATCTGTTAATATCTTAATATAAACTTTCATAGTTGGGAGAATTCTCAGCTTTAGTATATAGAATTAGAATTCATTGACTTTTGTGTATAGATTTTTTTTTTTTTTTTTTTTTCCTTTTCATTGAATGTCAAGAAAGGATGACAAAGTTGGGGGAGAACTTGGATGGATCTTCTGCTACAAAGCCATTCACTTTAGGAAAATAGGCCTTGAGTTTAAACACATCATGAAATTCCTAGGTTCTGTGTAACAATTTTGGTACAGTATGAAAAACTACAATACTTAAGATTTTTAAGGTACATTATTCTGTAAAGAGATATATGATCAATTCGGTAACTTTTTCAAATTTTCTTCTACAGGATTCACAAGACAGTGATGATGAAAGTGAGTGTCTTGGGTTTTGGGTTTTTTGGGTTTTGTTTTTGTTTTTTAATGTTTCTGCTGCAGTGATTGTCCATACTGAGAATAACTTTCAGAGCAGACACCACCTATAAGTTCTTTCTTTTTTTTTTTTTTTTTTTTTTTTTTTTTTTTTTTTGAAGATTTCTTAGCCCACCACATTGGCCTCTAACTTAATGTATAGTTGAGGATGATCTTGAACTTCTGAATCCTGCCGCTGCATCCTGTGTACCTATTCTTGTTTTACATTCAGCCTTTTATAGAAAGAGCATACTTAAAGATTCTTTTGCATTCATTCATGAGAAATTACGCTATCCTAAATGCCTATTCTGGTGTGCTGCCTAGTAAAGCTGAATTTAACATTTTAAAGCTGATTTTTTTTTTTCTTCTTCAAATAGATGATGGATCACATGGGTGGTGATGAGGATGTAGATTTACCAGAAGTAGATGGAGCAGATGATGTAAGTATGTGTGCCTCCGTTCTGTTAACTAATAAAAGGCAGTTAACTTGCAGTGGTCTTACGTACTCATTGTTGCCCTCAAGAGTGTAGCCATCCCTAACCTTATTCTACCCCTGTCTTGTTTCTTTTTGTGGGGGGCGGGGGTGGGTTTCAAGACATGGTTTCTCTGTAGCCCTGGCCCTGTCTTGTTTCTTACCATATTAAAAGATTTTGCCTACTAG